>NC_067401.1:93743278-94047627 GCF_016432865.1 Antechinus flavipes | reverse complement strand
CTCCCTTTAGTTTTTGTTATTTTGCATCTTTGACATCATCAGAATTAGTCTTAATATTTCCTCCCCTTTCCCTATCCTAGAGAGTCATCCTATATAACAAATAGTATTTTTTAAAAAGAAAGAAAAATAGTAAGTGGGTTGTTAGGTAGGGGGAATCTGCAAAATAAATCGGTAAATCCAGTATAGAAAGGAGGAACTCAAAATAGGTGTGTTAGAAATTTCAATTGTAAGAGGAATATGGAGAATGAAAAAGACATAAATAGGTATTAGGGCCACAAATAAAAAAAAAATAAACATCAAGAATAAACAAAACACATAGATTAATGAAGAGAAGAATCCTTTTTAGAAAAAAGTACAAATAATGGGAAAAAAAGGCAACACATAAAAGAAGTTGAAGAAAGGATTTTATTTGAGAAAGAAAGAAGAGGGGAACAATTAGCTCACTAGATAAAAAGAAGAGAAAAATGAAATTATTAGATAAAACTCATAGCTAGGGAAGAGGGCTTGAGGCTGAGGGAAAGAGATCCCGAGGGAATCGGGTTACCTTCAAGTAGATTAAGCAAAAAAGATGAAGAAATCTAGTAAAATGAAAGCAATAAACAAATAAAACTTAATTCAGAAAAAAAGTTCTAGAGATAAATGAAGGATAATATAATATAAACCTAAGTCTCTTAACTTTAAATATGAATGAATTAAATGATCCGACAAAATGAAAGAGTGAAATATTGAATAATCTGTATCTGTAACTTAAAACACTATAACAGCAAAATAAAATAAAATAATATGTGGAATAAAAATTTTAAAATATTTGATATGTATCAGGCAGTTATAAAAATTACAGTTGTGCTATTGGTTAGCAAAAACATTTGTAACATGATGATTTTTCTAAAAAGGAAACTATATTATGTGAAAGGAGTCATAAACAAGAAATCATTATCAAACTTCTAGGTTCTAAATATCATGGCATTTAAGTCCATAAAGAAAAAATCAATCAAACTAAAAAAGACACAGTAATACAATAATGGAAAATTTTAATATCCTTTCCATTTTGGAAAGCTTTGGAAAAAGCTAGTAAGAAGATTAATAAAAGGGAAATACAGTTGGAACAAATTACTGCAGAAACTAGAGCTAAAACACTTAGAGAATTTTTAAAATTAGACTGCTAAGTAATACACATGTATTTCTTGACACCATACATGGAATTTTTATAAAAATTGGCCATGTATTAGGGTATAGAGGAATTGCAAATAAGTAAAATAAACAAAGAAGGAGAAATAGTAAATGTATTCTTCAATGCTCATAATGTAATACATGTAGTAATTGGTTTAAGGAGCAGAAACAAAAACAGACCAAAATGTAGATTTAAATCCTAAATAATGAATGGGTCAGAAAACATCATAGAAATTAAATAAAATTAAACAATAATTACATAAAAGAAAAATATAATGACAAAACAACACTTATCAAATTTTGGGATACTGCTTAAAGTAGTTCCTAAGGGAAATTTTATTTACTTTTAATACTATTTTATTTTTTTCCTTAGTTACATGTGAAGAAAGTTTTTAACATTCATTTTTATAAGATTTTGAATTCCAAATTATTCTACCTCTTGCATGCCCCCCTTCTTTGAAGATATTAGGTAATTTGATATAGTTTGTACATGTGCTATCATGTAAAATATTTCCATATTAGTCACAGTTGTAAAAGAAGAAACAGATCAATCGGAAGGAAAAAAAACAGGAAAGACAATAAAGTAAGTGAAAAAGTATGCTTTGATCCACATTCAGAGTCCATCAGTTCTTTATCTTGTTATGAATAGCATTTTCCATCATGAGTCCTTTGTACTTGTTTTGGTGCATTGTGTTGCTGAGAAGAGCTAAGTCAAATATAGTTAGCTGATCATCATATATTGTTACTGATACTGTGTGTAATGTTTTCTGGTTCCATTCATTTCACTTTGCATCAATTTATATCAGTTTTTCCAGATTTTTCTGAAATCTGCCTGTTTATCATTTTTAATTGCACAATAGCATTCCATTACATGTATGTGCTTATTCAATCATTCCCCAGTTGATGGACATCCCCTCATTTTCTTATATTTTGCCATCACTTTAAGGGCTGTTATAAATATTTGGACACATGTAAGTTCTGTAGGGGAAATGTTGATCTCTAAAAATATTTTTTAGAAAGTAGAAAAGAAGATAAACTAATTTGCATTTTTTGGGGAAAAAAAAGAATGTTGACAAATAAACCCAAATTAAACAGAAAGAGGTATTTGAAAAGCAGAGAAAAAAAATTAATAACTTGGCCTCTTTCCTTGTTCTAATTGCAGGTACCATTATGCATTGACTCTTCTAATTTTGCTGTGATAGAGGCTGGATTGAAATGCTGCCAGGGGAAGTGTATAGTCAACAGCATTAGTCTGAAGGAAGGTGAGGATGACTTTCTGGCGAAGGCAAAGAAGATCAAGATGTATGGGGCTGCTGTGGTGGTCATGGCATTTGATGAAATGGGTCAAGTAAGTGATTTCTTTTTTTTCCCCCTGATTTTTATGCACTTTTTCATCATTTTTTCCTAATAACTGTGATGTCAGACACAATCTCTGAAACCTTATTTTTAAAAAAACACTAAAAATAATTTTTTTATTGTCTCATGTTCTCATTTCACTCATATTTCTTTTTTTTTATTTAATTTTTATTTAATAATTACTTTATATTGACACTCGTTTCTGTTCCGATTTTTTTTTCCCTCCCTCCCTCCGCCCCCTCCCCTAGATGGCAAGCAATCCTTTATATGTCACTCATATTTCTTAATGCATTTTTCCTTCTCTTTTCCTGGAAATAAAAAAAAAAAAGGTGAAAAAACAGTTTTCAGCAAAACTCAGTATACTCCCAAACTTTTTAAACACTGTATTTGCCATCCTGGAGAGCTTATGTGGAAATTTTCCAAGTTAATTGGTTGGTTATAAAGAAAAAAGAAAACCATCCATTACTGATTGTTTTTTCCTGGCTTTTGATTGATGTACCCTTTTAAAAAAACATCAGTGGCTCATCACACAGCCTAATGGCTACCCCCTTCTCTCTAGTCTGATATTTTATGTAGTATTTCATTCTGTACTCCCTCACCTCAGTAGAGAACATGTAATTCTATATTTTTAATGTAAAAATTGATTTCTTCAAAACATTTTAATATGAATTTAACAAACATCTACAAATGTGAAATTTCCATATATACAGAAGAATTGAAAGAGATGATGTCCACTAGATCATGTATCTCTGTTAAGGAACAGTTTTGTTTTTAAAATTTAAATTAAATTTGACATAGAAATACTAATACATCTCTATTCATCTGTATTATTTTTTGTTATTTTTTTGTGATGCAATAATATTTTAACATAGTTATGTAATTTGTTCAGCCATTCTTGAGTTAATAGAAGACTATGTGATTTTCAGTTTTATTTTTTTATTCCCGATATGTGTGTCTGCAAATAAGTGCATGTATGTGTATGTTTTTAAAAATTCCATTTGCAAAGTTTTTAGGACTGCAGACTTCATGGAAAACTGTCCAGTCTATTCCCCTTCGTCAGTCACTCCAAAATATTTAATATTTACATGCTTAGTTAAGGGAAATGAGAGCTAAGCTTCTTGATGGGAATGCCCTTATAGTGACTTAAGTTTGGCCAATTTTGTTGGAGAGGCCCAAGTTTTGACTTCATTGACCTTCTGTGAACCTGTCAGAATCATGAGTGATATTCTCTGTTTAGATACCCTCTGTTCATTTGGCTGTATATATGTCTCATGTGGGAATGAATTTCTAAGAGCTTTCTGCATTTCTTTTATGTTTAACTGATATTGGAGAAGGGTAGATCTTCAGAAAAGCAGACCAATGTGGGTTATTTGTTAGGAGTCAGTTAATAAATTAGCATTTAACTAAAAAAGCTTTTCAGTGTATTTTTGAACATTTCTTTAAAAAAGTCTGGTGAGTTAGATTTTACTGGTATATTTCAAAATCTTAGCTGAAAGTTTTACATGCTCATTGTTAGTTTGAAAACAAAACAAAATAAAAACCAGCAAAAAACAGTTTTTATTTATTGATAATAAAAACATCAGTTTCATCACCTAAGATGCCTAAGTATCATCTCTGTCCCCCTACCTTCCAGTAGAATCCTCTCATGTAACCAAGAAGTACAATTACAACACAAAACAGTCTAACATCCTGGCTACATCTGGTAATACAGGAATCATCCCATTCTTGAAGTATCTGCAGGAAACATTCTCCAGTTTCATTTTTTGTCCTTTTATGTTTCTACCAATCTGACCACTAGTTTTCTATCTATTTTGCTGGATCTTTATCCAGGTCATGCTTGCCAATCATTGGTGTCATACCCCCCAGGTTTCTATCTTGGCTCTTCCTTTATAGTGGGTTTCATTTGGCATCTCATCAGCTGCCAAAGATGTAATTATAATTTCTATGTTGCTGATTTCTCTTAAATTTCCTAATCCAGTTCTAACCTCCCTGCTGACCTCTAGTTCTTATCTCCAAGTACCTTTTGGATATTTTGAAATAGTCCTCTAGATATCTTTAAACTTAAAACAGGTCCAAAATTGAATTTATTTCTTTTTCTCCCAAGCCCTCTCTTCTTCTAAACTTATTTATTAAGGTCAAGGGTATCACTATTCTCCCAGATCCCCATGTTTTGTTGAATTCAAAACTCAACTCCTCACTATCCCTTACCTCCTATATCCAATTTATTGCCAGTTTATTGTCTACGAGGAAGGTATTACCTACCTTCCTAGCATCTCTCGTGTATCCTTCCTTCTCCTCCTAATATTACCACCACCCTGGTGCAGGCCCAGCTCTTCATGCTATTGTGGTAGCCTGATGGTGTGTTTGCTTGCCACAAATCTCTTCCTGTTCCAGTTTATGCTTCATTTGGACACCAAAATAATAAAATAATTTTTCTAATGCTCAAATCCGACTGTATCATAGACATACACTCCAATAAACTACTCTGATTCCTACTACCTCTAAGATTAAATACAAAATCTTCTGACATTCAAAGTCCTTTTTAAGCTACCCTTTTCCTCTCTCCCCTTTTTCGTCTTTATATATCTCTTCTCTCTCTCACACACTTCTCCATGTAGTAATATTGGCTTCCTCACATAAGAATTGCCATTCCCAGTTCTAGACGTCTGCCTGTTAACCCATCCCTCCTCATCTCTTGTTCATCTTTCCTGGTTTCTCTCAGGCCCCAACAGAAATCCCATTTTCTTTCCTGGTCCTTCCTTTTTGTGCCTTTGCTCTATTGATGGTTTGTTATTTATCTTATATAGCTTTGTACGTATTTGTATATTGTCTCGTCCATCAGATTATGAACTTCTTGAGGGCAGTACTGCCTTTGCCTTTTCTTTATGCCCCCGGCAGTGTCTGGCACATAGAAGGCACTGAAGAAATTTTTATTGATTGACTGTGAGCTTGATGATAAGTCATCATATCATCCCCGATTCGTTCTTAACATCAGCACCCATTCCTGCTTAGATCTTCTTTGTTGTATGTTGTCTCTCTCACTCCTTCCTCTCCCCATAGTGATCTCCAGGGAAATGAAAAGTCAGCCCTTCAAAACAAAATTTTGAGGGAACCTTCCCTTCCTCACCCTTCCTTGTTTGCTGTTAGTTAGATCAGCTGTGACTAAAGAGTGCCTCTTTTTGAACAAATATAGGAAAACTTATACAGCCAAATGGATATTGTACTCTTCAACATAATCATTCCAGGAGACTATAAACAAACTCCATCAGTGGTCTTGCTCTTTAAGTGAGGTAGGGATGAACTCTTCCTCCTTCTGTCCTTGGAGGCAACAGCACCTTCTTATGTGGTGGCAAATCTTCCTCCTTTGAAGGTGGTTTTGATTTTTGGATCAAATCCTGTAACAAGGAATGGAAATCAAACATTGCCTAAAATATGTAAATTTGGTAAATGAGGTAGGTTAGGAAAATAGTATTTGGAGTTTTAAAAAAGCTGAGATGTTTTTATGAAGAGATGGCACTTTCATACCCCAAAGAGATTAAAGAAAGAAGAAAAGACAAATATAATAATGTTTATAGCAGCTTTTTGTGTTGTAGCAAAGACCTAGAAAATAAGGATGAAATGAGTGAACAGATTTGTTGTTAATTAAGTAGGATAGTCTTGGGATGTGCTCAGAGACACTTTATAAAAATTATATGGATTGATGTAAACTAAGAGAAGATCTAGGAGAACAATTATACAATAACAGAATAATAGAGAAGAACTCTGAGAATGTATAGTCTGCTTATTCTAGAGATGTATTAAATTTAACTTGAAAGTTACAAGTGTATGAAAACTCTTTACCCTTATTTTTTTGTGTGTTTGTATGGGGGTGAGGAAGGGAGGGGGAGGGGGAGAGGTTTCAAAGTGGTCTTTAAACCTATCCTTCCTTCTTATTAATTTGTTTAGATTCCTGTCCTGCTTGTCAGGATTCTGAGAAACTCAACACTTACTGATGTCTCTGCATACCTTCATTAAATTAGAACGCCTGTTTTGTAGTTGTATATGACAATATATTACCTAATAAATTTTGTACTTTCCTTCCTTCCTTTTCCTGCTTCCTTGCCCTAGGCTACAGAAACCAGCAATAAAATTGAAATTTGTACACGTGCCTACCATCTTCTTGTTAAAAAAGTGGGATTTAATCCCAATGACATCATCTTTGACCCCAATATCCTTACCATTGGGACAGGAATGGAAGAGCATAATTTGTATGCTGTTAACTTTATCAATGCAACTAAAACTATCAAGGTAAGCTTTGAAGGTTACTCTTTCTTTTTTTATCCTTTGTTACAAGGAATGTCCTTCCATGTAGGAGAGGTTTTATTTGGAAATAAAAAATTATTGATGTGCGTAAGGGGAGGGGGAAGCACACATCTGAATATTGGTGTATTATGAAAGTTTCTTTTAGTAGATATGTCAAGCTACCTTCGCCAAATAAGATTGGAATATAATAAAATACAATTAGATAATGTACATTTGTAGTTTTCTAAGCCAATATATGGTCTGCAGAGATCTCCTTCTGTTAAGTTTCACACTACCAGCTATTAGCGCTCTGAATTAAATAATAAAGCTGCCCCATGGAGTTCTTACTTTCTGGGGTTTTCTGATATTTCAATGCCTTACATGTTTAGTTGTCCCCTATTTTGGAAAGTATTGCTTCTCAGAGCTTTTGCTGTGGTGTGGAGTCAAAAGTTCATAAATCTGGAACTGACTTTGCTTCCATAGGAACAGATTGGGTTACAGTACTTACGTGATTCACCCAAGGTCAAACATAATAAGAGGCAGAGGCGTGATCAAACTTACATCTTGTGATTCCTAGTTCATCTCTTTTTTCACTATATTATTCTGTTGCCCTTGGGTTGGTTAGCTTGCTTTTATTTTAGTCCTTATTTGATGTTTATCTTTTATGTAAGGATAGAAGTGGCAGATTAGCAGAGTTTAGGATATGTTAGCTCTGTAGATATATCTTAAGGCTATTGTGTGGAAGAATCCTTAATCAATTAATAAGCAATTGTTAAGTGTCTACCATGTACCAGAATTTTGTTCAACATGCCCCAAAATGGGGCAAAACTAGGAATAATGAGTGGAAGTTGAAAGGAGGTTGCTTTTAGGTTCATATAAGGAAAAGTTGTTAATGGTTAGAAACATCCCAGACTGGAATACCTTCAGAGGTGGTAAGTTTCTCATCACAAAAAAAAAAAAAAAAAAAAAATGGATGACCATTTGCCAGATATGTTGTAGAAGAGAATCTTGTTCATATCTTGGTTGAATGAAATGTCTTCTGGGCTTCCTTCCAACTAAGTCATTCTGTGATTCTGTGATAAAATGCCAAAGAAAATTATTAACCCATAACCAAGTGTTTGGCGTCCTACTAGAGGCTATAAACATATGTACCTCCTTGGGATCAGCAGGGGTTTTCCTTCACTCTGCTGGAATTCTCACAGAAGTAGTTTTTAAGAAGCTGTAATGCCCTTCAAATATGCCATCACATTAGGATAATTAAACTGACACTAATTGAAGGAGGCAGCATTCCCAAAATGTGGTACAGCAACATCCTTTCTCAAGTAACATGGTCTTAACAGAGGCCTTTTGGCAGAAACATCATAGGTCTGAACTATGCCATACCTCAGTTGGCAGAACATTTCAAGGAAACTAGGGGCTGGCTTGATTTAGGAAGTTTTTTCTTCTTTGAAAACTTGTGAGGTAGAATTGAGTGTGTTCAGTAAATGTATCCATTTGGTTGAGTTTTGCATCCTTGTTTTCATCCACACATTTGTTGAGAGATGATTACACAGAGGAGTTGTGATGAATGTAGAACTATTGTAGTCATTCCTGTCCATCCATAAGACATAATGTACAATAAAAGGACATTTTAAGTCAAAAATTCACTAAAAGGTTGCTCATCTTTTTGGTTTGAAACAGTACCTCCATTCCTACTCTTTAGAGGTACAGTAGACTAAAAGTTCATTTTTTTCCCAGCCATTCTTGTCAAACAAAGAACCCTTTCTCCTGTAGTTTGTGCTCTTACTTTTTATCAAATGTTGGACTTTAGAGTTAGTTTCCTTTTGCTTTTTGCTAAGTGATTGCTTGTCTGTTCCATTCAACATCTTTTCCATTGTTTTCATCAATACCCAATAGTGACTCTTTATAATGTAGTTTGAGGACTAATAAAGGTAGATGTGTTTCATCGATCCTCTTGAAATTGTACTTTTTATTTCTCTAAAAGTGAATTTTATTTTAGCTAGTGCTGTAATTCCTTAGTTGTTTGGTTGCTAAAACATAAATCTAAAAATTAATTTAAATAATATATCATTTTCATTGTATCATTTTAGAAGTTTTTAAAATTTATGTATCATGTTTATAACAGTGCCTAGGCACTGTGATGAATGGGCTGTATGCCACACATGTACATATTTTTTGGTATGGGAGTCATTGGTTTCTTTGTTGTCCTAAGAAGTTCATGTGACCCAACCATGAACAATGAATTGTTCAAGTTTCTACAGTTTTTTATATTGAATTTGCCTTTGCAGGTACTCTGATACCTTTATTACCTTTATTTGAATGTAATTTCACTTTTCACCATTTACTCCTGACTTTTCTTAATTTAATATAGAAGTGTTGATGATTTTTATGCATTTATTTTCTATTCTGTTAACTTTTTTGAAGCCAGAAATTAACTCAGGTTTTGTGTAATTGTTTCTTCTTTTTTAATCAAGAGGAATTTCTTTTCTGCTATTTTTTTAATGGCTATATTAGATTAATGAGGATAAAGAATGAACGGGGTTACAGAAAAACACAGGAAAGAGTTGCCTTTCCTTTTGTAACATTTCCTGTAAAATCAAGGTTTACATCTGAAAAAAATCTTCTAGTTCATATCCTAACTTTTGGATATAGCATTAAAGATCACAAAGAGGAAAGCAGTACCTATTTTAAGTAAACATTTTACTTAGGGAATGATATTTCCTTATTTTTTTTTAATAATAGTAAAATACTAAGTATTATTTTTTTCATGGGTTCTGTAATCCTCTTAGTAATTGTCACCTAAGTAAACTAGATCTAATTTTTCTTGATTATGCAGTAGTCTCTTCAGGGCTGATGAAAGAAATAGCCTTTGAAAAAATACAAAATTGTTGATGACTGAGGTGACATTTTTTGTACCTTTTTGGGGCATTTTTTTGTCTAAATGAAGTTGGATTTCACTTATAATTTGCTGGTTTATTGCCCCATGTTAAGCTGTTGATGAGTCATCATTTTAGAATTTGTGAACCTTCGCTTTCTCACTTGTTTTTAATTATGATTTTGTAATTAATTTTCCAATTTGCTTGTGGTCTTTTAGTTATCTGTGTATGTGGTAATTGGGGTAAAATGACTTGCCCAGGGTCACATAAGCCAGAAAATGTTAAGTGTCTGAGGTCAGATTTGAACTCTGGTCCTCCTGACTTCAGGGCTTTAAAGCCTTGTGCCATCTGGCTGTCCCTTTTAGTTACTTAAAAAAAAAAATGAAATTTTTTTTTAATGTATTGAGTTTATCACGATGCCTAGGTATCGTGATGGATGAGCCCTGTGCCATTGAGGAGTCTACAGTTTGGTAAGAAAAGTTGCTTTGAAATTGAATGTTTTTGGGGACAGCTAGGTGGTGCAATGGAAAGAGCACCAGCCCTGAGTTCAAATCTGGTCTCAGACACTTAACATGTCTTAGCTGTATGGCCCTGGGCAAGTCACTTAACCTCAATTGCCTCAGCAAAAAAAAAAAAAAAAAAGAAACTGATGTTTTTGATAAGGCTGTCATGGCTTCTTTGTTGTCCTAAGAAGCTCTAAATTATGAACGGTAATTTCCTTTTGTGAGAAACAGCTTGGCATAAAGAATAGAGATTTCAAAGCCAGGAAGACCTAGCTTGAAATCCCACCTCTGATACCCTGGGCAGGACTCCAGAGTGCTGAGTGCAGACCACTCTCAGACCTTAAAGTGCAGGGGAGACGTTTCCTTGCACAGTAGGACGATTGGGCAGCCTTCCTCACTGGGAAGTTCACTGATGAAGTCGCAGTTCAGTCCTTGTCTCTGACAGTTTTCTTCCCCACCCTTGTTAAGAACACTAGATGCTGTTCTTGGTTACATTGACAAATACTATCAAATTTCATATTTTTGGCAGGAAACATTACCTGGAGCCAAAATAAGTGGAGGCCTTTCCAACCTATCCTTCTCCTTCCGAGGAATGGAAGCTATTCGAGAAGCCATGCACGGGGTTTTTCTTTACCATGCAATAAAGGTACGTGGTGAGGCCAGATGGTTCTGTGAGCATCATCGTGGGCCCTGACTCTTCCTGACTTCTTTTCATTCTTCTCAGTTTGGAATGGACATGGGAATAGTGAATGCAGGAAACCTCCCGGTGTATGATGACATCCACAAAGACCTCCTCCAGCTTTGTGAAGATCTGATTTGGAATAAGGACCCAGATGCGACAGAGAAGCTGTTACGCTATGCCCAGGTAATTTCAGGTAGAAGAGAAGAGAAAAGTGTTTTGGAGAGCAGCAAATGTACTAGATGGCGTGATTGATGGAGACCCAAATCCAAATATGACTCAGATAGTTACTAACTGCTTGATCCCAAGCAAATCATTTAGCATCTCTTTGTCCCAGTTTCCTCATCTATAAAATGGGAATAGTAATAGTAATAGTAAGTACCTCCTAGAACTGTTTTGATGGTTAAATAAAAGCATTTAGCTCAATGTTAAGGTTAATTGACTTGCTCAAAGTCACATAAGTAGTAAGTAGCCAAGTTGCAATTTGAAAATAGGTCCTCTGATTTCATCTGATCTTAGTCCTCTTTCTACTGTTAGGCATTTAAATTCAGAGACAGAGAGACAGACACAAGAGAGGAAGAGATGGAGGAGTGAAAGAGGAAAGAGAAGGAGGGAAGGGAGAGAGAGAGAGAGAGACTGTGTGTGTGTGTAAAGGGGACAGTTTATTTCCTCCATGGAGAAATAGGGCCCCTATTTCACAAAAGCTTACAGGCTTTTAAATGGAGTCATACAAGGTTGAGGATGCTGGTAAAGGAGGTAAAGCAAGATGCTTATGTGAATTTTGTTACTATTTAATCACTTGTCAGTCTCTTCCCCACCTCCCTTACATACAGTAATTTCCCCCTCTGAGCAGGGCAGATGGAAATGGGTTCCCAGAAAAAGAAATCAAGACAGGAGTGCAGAAGGGGAACAGGGTTCTTGCTCTTTCAGCCTACTAACTGAGAGAAATTGGATTTCTAGAGTTCTGCTTAGGGAACTCTGCATCAAGAGAAGCTCATTGGAGTTCAGATCATGTAGCCAACTTTCCTCTGAGTTCTTTCTCTGTTGGCTGCGGGCCAGAGTGCCCTAGTTTTGGTCATTGTGAGTTATAAGTAGCCATTTTTTAGCTTCTGTCAGTTTTCCAGATGATGAAACCAAATTGGCAGAAACATTTCCCCCTCTTCTTCCTATACTTTCTCTGTTTACTACTTCTTTTCACAGTGGTACCAGACTTTCTTTGTGCTTTATTAATAGAAGCCATATGGAAGTTGGTCATTAAATCTGCATTCTCTTGTTGGTTGTAGCAATCCTCAATCAGACCTTTCTTTGATCACTAAGTAAACAGGTAGCATCATTCTGTTGTCAGAGGCTAGAAGATGGTTTATAAGTTCCTTATAAGACTTGACATTGGACCAAATTATTCTTAATTGAATATTGCTTGTCTCTTTTCTTATTCCACCTTGTTGCAGGAGATAGATAGCTCTTTCATTTCAGAAAGACAAACAAGGAGCACCTTATCATAAGACTTTTTTAAATAAATAATTCTTTGTGGATTCCAGCATATTGTACATTTCAGTCACTCTGTAATCATTTATTAAGACTTGATATATGCCAGGCATTGTACTTTAAGAAGGTTAAGATTTAATAGGATATTAGTCTCTTCAGAACCTTTTAACAAACTGTAAGATAGTGGCTGACTGTTAGTCCCATTTTACTGATGGGGAAACTGAATTTTAGAGAAGTTAAATGATTTGCTCAGGTTCATACTGCTACAAGTTTGAGGAGAACTTCAAATTTAGTGTCTCCTTTAAATTTTTATTTATTTAATTTTTAATGTAGGCATAAGGCATAAAACAAGCATTCCCATAACTATTATGCAAAAAAAAAAATGAAATGGTAAATCTATCATGTACAATTTGCTATTTCTTTTAAAGTTAACATGTAAATTGCTTTTTTGTTCTACTCACCCCACTGTATGCTATACTAAATCTTCGAGAATGAGATGTTGTTATAAATGTTTAAAGTAATGTTCTCACTCTGAATTATTCAAGGCGTGTGGTATTATTCTCCTCCCCTTTCCTCATTTCAATTTTGGGCTGTTGTTTACCAATTTTCTTTCCTGTATATCTTGATAAGTTGTCAGGAGATTTAGTCTGCAGAGGTACAGGCAGAGTTGAGGGGACTCTTATAGACATCCCAAGAGCTACAATCCATCATAAGAAAAATGGCCGCCTTCTTTCTGATGTAACTGTGGTGATGTGTTCTGAGCCATCAAGATCACTGTTAAGGAGCTTCTCTATATTCACAGTGACTTCTATTAATGTAATGGGACTTAATAATGCAAACATATTTTAACAACCTCTGGGGGCCACTGGCTAAGTAGCATTTCTTTAGGAGGCACTAAGTGCAAAATGGAGCATGAAAAGTGGGAATGTACTAAAGCAAATGAAAGTCATTGGGGTTTTTTCCCTGCTCCCTTGAGGGAATGATTATCTCCTTTCAAAAATGAACTTATCTAAATACCAGCCCTCCTGCTCATATCTCCTGCTTGGTTCATTGTTGTAAACACTGAAAAGAGTCCTATGCTCGATCCTCCAAGGTCTTGTAGATCCTTTCTTTAATTAGCATTAAACTAAGTGCAAAAGATTTAAAGTGGTCCCAAGACAATGTCAGGACCCAGGCTGATGAGGAAATTCTGTGGTAATCAAATATTCTGCTCTCCAGCATTAGAGGAAGAATTATATAGTGGATAGAGTGTTGGCTTTAGGGTTCAGAATCCATCAGTCAACAAGTATTTTTATTAATTAACTGCCTGCTATGTGCCAGCATTGGGAATAGGTACATAAAGAATGAAATAATTTCTATTTACAAAGACCTTAAGAGACTAATGGGGGAGACAACAAGTATGTATATAAGCACAGAAAGCATGAATATAATACAAATGGATAAATATAAACATAAGTCAGATAGTTAAAATCAAGATAATTTGGGAGAGAAAGCACTCTCCAGTGCATTTACAATTCATTTTACAATTATGAAAAGAAGTTGAAGAAAAAAACTAATATAGCCTATTTTCTATGAGAGTGAATTTAACTATTTGGAGGAGAAATATGAAGATCCTTGAGATCTTAAGTCTTAATAACGTTAATATTTTTGACTAAATTGAATGATGCAAAATCTTCTCAGAAGTGACCTATTTTTATTATGAGGGTTTAAAGTAGCTTTAACTGGTATTTCACATAGTAAATTAGGTCTTTTCATTACTGATTTCATTGTTAATTTTATATTTAGTAATTTCAATTGAATCATTGCAGATTAAGGAATTTAATAAAGATAAGTATTTACTTTGGGAAAGGAAGTTTTTTACAGTTGGTTTATTAAATAACATTTAATAAATGGGAATATAGTTTGAGCCAATTGATGCAGTAGTGAGATTAACAGAATTTGAGATAACAAGATTACATTTGGGAATAATTGAAGTAGATTGAATTGTAAAAGTAAAGTGAATTGTATAATTGAAAAGACTGAGGAGTGATATTCAGGTAAGGTTGGTAGATCTGTCTCTTGCCTTGAAATGTCAAATATCAACAAATGTTGCATATCAAGTCCTGTGAGTCTTAATGTTAACAGATATCTAATCTTTCTGTTTCATTTTCATCAAGAGATTCTCCACCAAGCACACAGTTCATCCTTTCATCACCTCATGACTGACAACCTCTCTACATTCAGTATCTACCCAGTTGAGATACTTTTGCTAGATTAATTTTCTTTTTAAAAAAATGTTCTTTTTTATTAGCACTTAAATATCAAGAAACACACACACAAAAAAAAGAATAAAAAAAGAGGACTATTTATATCTTTGGAGGAATATTATTGACTGAAGGTTCCAGCCTGGATCCAACCCTTTTGAATTCATGGTTACTTTTTGTCTTCATTTTCAGACTCAGGCCAAAGGAGGAAAGAAAACTATTCAGACAGATGAATGGCGGAATGGCCCTATCGAGGAAAGACTAGAGTATGCCCTGGTTAAGGTAAGCTAAGAAAATCGGAACATCACTAGGTGGGAAGGAAATAGAGTGGGGTCCTATCTAGAATGTTCCAAAAGTCTGAGGGCAATTTTCAGCTTTTATAAGTGAATGACCTTCAGACTTTGCGTGGTTTGCTCATTTGTGTGATTTGCTCATTTGTGTGATCATTGGCGTAAGAGTCTCTTGGTGTTCAAGAACAAAGCACTAATACAAGGAATTCATTAGGAAATTAACAAATTTTTGTTGAACCCTTAATTTGTGAAAGGTGCTGTGATTGTATCTGGTACCAGTTTTTGCATTTGTAGTTAATATTTCTCTAGTAGTAGTATTTTTAAAAAGCCACTATTGTTTGGTATTTTGTAACCCTCTACTTCCTACTGCCAGGAATAGGTTTGAATCATAGGATCATAAAATTTTGAATTGGAAAAGACCCTAGAATTCACCGTAGTTCTTACAGATCTTTTCATCCTTCCCCAATCCTCCCATTACTTCTCTTTGCCTCCCTGCTCTTTCACCTGAGATTCTTGCCTCTTATTTTACAGAAAAAAATTGAGGGTATGAAATCCCTTTTCTCCCCCTTCCTCATCTCTTATCACTCAGATCCCTTTGTAATTATCTCCTCCTTTACCCCATCTTACATGATGAAGTAGCCTTCTCCTTACTAGGACTAACCTTCTTGTTCAGACATTTCCACTTGAGCCTATCTCCTCTAACAGATTGTTCCCTCTGTCATCCCCACTATCAGTTATCTACCTCCCTTCCTGTCTGCTAGCCGCATCCTTGTTGCCTACAAACATGCCTGTCTCTCCCACATCCCAAAAGAGCCCTTACTTTATCCTCCTATCTCCATATCCATCTCTTCTGCTCTTAGTAACTAAACTTCTTGGAAAAGCCTCCATTTTTTTCTCTTCTTATCTCCCTACAATCCAGCTTCCAACCTTAACATCTCACTGAAATTGTTCTCTTCAAAGATAATAATCTCTTAGTTGCCAAATGCATTGGCTTTTTTTTCTCCTTAGCATTACCAAATACATGTAAAGATAGTCTTCAGCATTCATTTAAAAAACAAACCAACCACAAAACATTTATTTGTTTGTTTATTTGAGAGGCCATTGGGTTTAAGAGACTTGTCCAGGGTCAGACAGCTAGCTAGTAAGTGTTAAGTGTCTGAGGTCCTACTTCAGTTGGTGATCCCATCCACTCCCATAAATTTTTCTATTCAAATGACTCTCAGATTTGTCTGTCCTGCTGCTGACTTCCAGTCTTAGGTCTCCAACTTCCTTTCAGATGTTATCAGATTGGATGTCCAGTAGACAACTTGAATTAAACATGCCCCAAATGGGGCTCATTATCTTTTCCTTTTAAGTTATTCTCACGTCTGTCTTACTTTGGAGGACAGCACTATTCTTTCATCTCTTAAGATTGCAACATAGGAGCCAGCTTTGTTCTTCATATCTTCCTCTTCACTCCTCCATGGCCAATCTGTATCCGAGGCCTAAGAATTTTACATCTGAAAATTCTCAAATGTGAGGTCTTCTCTGATAGCACCACTGCTCTTGTGCAGGCCCTTATCACCTCGTTCCTGGATTCTTCTAGTAGCCGCTTTTGGGTGCTTCTGCTCATTTCTCCCCACTCCAGTCCATGCTTCACCAAATCACCAAAGAGATTTTCCTAAAGCACATGTCCAACTGTGTTATTCCCTTGTTCAACAAACTCTAGTGGCTCCCCATTGCCTCCAGACTAAAATATGAGCTGCTCCGTCTGGCATTCAAAGCCCTTCATAACTAACAGTTCTCTCCTGTCTTTCCACTCTTCTCACTCTTTTTTCCCTTTGCCATGTAATCCTTGATCTTGTGACACCAGCCTCTTGGCTGTTTCAGGAACAAGACCCTTCATCTCTTGATTCCTGATATTTTCTTCTGGTTATCCTTCCTCAACTCCACCTACTAACTTCCCTGGGAATTTAAGTCCCATCTAAAACCCCACCTTTCTCAGGAAACCTTCCCCAGCCCCTCTTAATTCTAGTGCCTTCTCTTGATGAATTAACTCCTATTTATCTTGCATATGGCTTATTTTGGGTATCTTTGTTTGCTTGTTGTCTCCCCCTTAGATGGTAAGCTCCTTAAAGGCAGGGATTGTCTCTTGCCTCTTTTTATCCTTAGGGCTTGATACATCACCTGGCATGTAATAGGCCTGTAATAAATATTGATTGTTTGATCTTATCAGACTTCCATTTCCATAGACAAGTAAATTTGTGTGCACAGACTTGCCCAGGGTCACACCTGTAGTTAGTGATAAAGACTACACTAGAAGGCTTCTTTCTTTCTTTCCTGTCTCTTGTCCATTATATCCCACTTTCCCTCTTATTCCCACACCTGACATCTTGTTTTGCTTGCCTTTTACTTGAGTAGCTTTGGGCCTGGTAGTCTGCTTTGTACCTTGCTCGTTGTCTGTCTCTGTCCATAGTCCTTTAACATTCCCCTCAGTTTCCCCACCTGTGAGATTTGATGAGAAAGCTCCTTCACATCAGAGATATCAGAATTTCAAAGTCTATTAGTCTATTTACTAGAAGCCAAAGCAAGGTTGATTTGTTGGTTTTGCTTAGAATTTGTATTTTGGTATTTACTCTTAAGTCTTCAGAAAGCCTGTGAAAGAACTGAGTTTTCAGATACAATTGTTAAAACTCTGTTGAACTTTTATTTCCAATAGTCTGTTTCTGCATTATTTTTTTTCTTTCAGGGCATTGAAAAATATATTGTAGAGGACACCGAGGAAGCAAGAATGAACAAGGAAAAATATCCCCGACCACTAAACATAATCGAAGGGCCTCTGATGAATGGCATGAAAGTAGTTGGGGATCTCTTTGGTGCTGGAAAGATGTTTCTTCCACAGGTTGGCAAAAGAACCAGTAGTGGGAGTGGGGATTGGGACAGCGGTGGTAGAAATTCTTACAGTGGTGCGAATAACAGTTACTCTGGAAGCCCTTCAGGACATGAATCAAGTGTCTATTAAGAACCTGCTAGGTGTGCTGCTGTGATATACTTTGGAGGTAAAAAGGCCAAATTGAAATCATTTCTGCCCCCAGGGAGGTTAACAGTGTTTCAGGAGATACATGCACTATTTTGAGAGTGGGAGTAGGGAAGAAAGGAAGAGGTGTGTGTATATGTGTATACACACACATTTAAATAGTCATATTTTTATAGATTGAGAATACATGTAAAATAAATACAAGGAAGTTTGGTGGATCAGGACAAGCCTCAGGTGGGCATTGGTTTTTGGTCTAAACTTTGAAGGAAACAGAATTTTGACAGGTAGAAACAAGGAAGAAGTGAATTCCAGACACGAGGAATAAAGGCAGCATTTACTATTTCTCAGGACTTTAATCAAATTGGGAACTCAGGGGATTAAAGATATTCCCTTCTTCCTTCTCTTCTCCCATTCATCCCATCTCAACCCAGTAAGGAAGACTACCTGGAAAATCTACGTTTTGTAAGACTGGAGAGAATACTCTTCTCTGTATTCAAATCTTCCTTCCCCTTTTCCCCTCCCCTAAAGAAAGAAAACAAAGTCTCAAATCTCCTTTAATGACTCCTCTGGAGTATAGATGTTTAATTTGGTCTACTGATGCTGACATCCCAGGATGATTTAATTAAAACAAATAGGGTCCATGAGAGCTAGAATGTATTAATTTTTATTTTTATTTTATTTTACTTTTTTATGGCTAGCAGTGACTCTTAAGCTTAATTTACATTTGCAGAGGTGTTATAAAATCATTCAGTATTTATTGAATGCTTGTATTTGCTAGCCACTGTGCTAAATGCTGGGGGAGCATACCAAGAATTATAAGACATACTTTTGCCCAGATTTAATTGAGGAGACTAGGAACAGATGTACACACAAAAATTAAAATATTGGTGAAAAAGATGTCACAAAATAGAGCCTGATCTATTGCCCAATAAATAAATTCATTTCAGCAAACATTTAAGGGCCTCATCATTTTCATCTCCTGGCTTTCTTCAAGTATCAATTAAAGCCTTATCTTCTACAACAATCTTCACATTCGAGGAGATACACAATGTACAAAAGTCAGTCAGTGCAAAGTACAGGATAGAGAATAGGTGTTGAGCCTATGATTTCATAAGAATAGAGAATTTCTTGATATGGAACTGCCCTCTACAAAAGCTAGCATTTTCTCTATAACTTATAATTTGGAAAAACCTAGAGCAGAAGTGTCTTAACACACAGCTCCCAATACTCCTGAAAGTGGTTTGAACCATACTGAAATGTATTGGGGGAATTTTGAACAAAATAAATTAAACTACAGTAAGATAGATAATATAACATTTAAAACTAAGTCAATATGTAGTTGCTTATAGCAACTTATAGCAAGAATGCTTATGTATGGTTTAGTGTGCCTGTTTCTGCCTCTTGTTTTTATTTGAGTAATAACTCAATTATATCATATGTGCTATTTATTATACATAATAATTCATATCATTTGTGATTATGTATTTTGCATGTTTTATATATAAATAATTATATTATGTACAACAATTAACTGAAGTCAGAGAAGGCCTTGTGTAGAACTGGTTAAAGGAAAATAAGGAAATTCTTATGAGAATGGAGGAGGAAGAACAATATTCAGAAGAAATGTCATTAGGAACTAGAATTATCTGGGAAAGTTTGAGAAAAATGACACTTGAACTGATAAACCTTGGAGAATGGTAGGATCTGGATAGATGAAGAAAAGAGAGAAAGAGAATAGCATAAACAACAGTGTGAAGGGAGGAAAATATAAAACCACTTTTGGCTTTCACTTCTATGTCCTCCCATGTTTGATTTTATTGACTATTTCTAATTTGCTAATTGTCCTTGATCTCATAATGCAAAAGCTTATTGTTTTGTCAAGTGATTGTTAAAATGGATAGAACATTGAGCCTGAAATTAGGAGGACATGAATTCAAATATTGCCTCGGGCAGTACTAGTTGTGCCCTTCAACAAATCATTCAACTTCTTTCAATCTCAGTTTCCTCATCTTTATAATAGGGATAATAATAATAGTAGTAGTAGTTCTTTTCCAGGGTTGTTTTTAGGATAAGATGTGATAATATTTGTAAAATGCTATGCAAATGCTATTAGGTATTATATGCTCTAGAATTTCCACAAATGGATTGATAATTATCTGATTATTTTTGTCTTTCTAGGTAATAAAGTCAGCCCGTGTCATGAAGAAGGCAGTTGGCTATCTTATTCCTTTCATGGAAAAAGAAAGAGCGGAAAAAAAGGCTCTTACTGGAAATGTGGAAGAAGAGGCAAGTCATTGTATGCTTCATTTGACTCTTTGGAGGGTTGATTTTTTGAATTGGGAACAGATAGTTTTGCTTTTGGACTTTGCTGAGGCCATTATCTGGGATGTAAAGGAAATAGTAGACAATTCCTTGAAATAGTTGGTAGTGCAGGGGTCTGAAGTCAGGAAGACATTTAACCTGTGTGATTGTAGGCAACTCCTTAAACCTTTGAATACCTCTTTTTTTTTTCAACTGGGGATAAAGTAATACCTACCTCATTGGATTTTGAGATTCAAATAAGCTAAGTCTTGTGTAATGCTTAACACAATGCCTGACACTTAAATGCCTTCTCAGCCCTTCCCCTCAGATACTTAACTATGTGAACCTGTACAAGTTAATTTACTTATCTCTACCTCTGCTTTCTTCTCTATAAAATAGGAATAATAACACTTTAAAAACATATATATCTTTTTATAAAATGTACTATGTATAATATATTATTACATAAAATGGTAATAACTTATCTTCCAGGATTGATGTGAGGATCAAACAAGATAACAATATTAGCACAGTTCTTGGCTCTTAGCTTAATAAATACTGATTTTCTTTTGATTTTCAAGTATTAGAGTATCTTTAAGTGAGTGCTCTTTTGAATTCTGTATTATCCTTAGTTTTGGATTATTCTTCCAATGAAAACCCATAATTTTCAGATGAAAGCAATTGAATGAGTGATGAAAAGAGCATTTATTAAGTGTTTACTTTGTTTCAGGGATTATGGTAAGTGTGGGGACACAAATGCAAAAACGGTCTCAAGGAGCATATGTTTGAATGGGGAAGATTGCAGAGGAATGGTGATAATTGGGGTTAGTAGTGGACAACAGGAGAGTTGAGTGGAGAGTGATGATCTTTACCTGAGTACGAGTGGGGAAGTGGTGAGGAGACTAGGAAGATGGTCAGAGTACATCATAGGGAGCTTTAGGGATGCTTAGGAATAGTGAGCTCTCCCCAGTTACATACAAAGAAACCTGATGGCAAAGCAGAGACAGAGAGTAGAGAATGGCTTCATGGCCCAAAGATGGCTATAGCATAATGTTCCTTACCAGTATTTGGCCCCTATTTGGTAGTAGGTTTTTTGGGGGAAAGAATGATAATGGGCAAATCATTTACAATTGTCTGACCAGTCTTTAGCCTGATTGGAGTCCATCCTGCTTCTGCTTTCTTCTGTCCACACAAAATTTGTTTAGCTTGGTGAACTCACTGTGAAGTACAAAACGTTCTGGTTCTTAGCACTTAGAACCCTAAATGTTATCGTATAATTTTATACAAAGTAGGCAGTCCCATTTGATCATGTCTGACAAAGATTGTTCTTTTGATGGCAGTAATTATTGCTATAATAATGCTATTCTTTCCCTTCACACATTGGTTCCACATGTAGTCTGATTTTATCTTAGTGACTTACTGAGGTAGAGCAATTGGTAGCATATCCGTTTTACAAATTAAAAAAAAAGTTTGTTTTTCATTTTTAACATACTTAATGATGATTTGTTTCTTCATCTTTGTTATTTCTGGATTCCCTGCCCATGCTAGTTAAGAGCTTTCCCTTGTAACAAAGAAAATCATTTAAATAGAACATAACAGCTGTATGCAATACTCTGTACCTATTGTCTGCTTCTTAAAGGAAAGGTGGGAGGTCATCTTTTCTCAGTGACTGCGATTGCTCATTAGAGTTGCTCAGCATTTGGCTTCATCTTAGTGCTACTTTCATGCACACAATCTTAGTAATTTTCTATGTTACCCTCCTGATTCTGCTTATTGTACTAGTTCATTCAGGTCTTGAAATATTTTTCTATTTGTATTTAGCTGTATTTCACATTCTCTCTTTCATGCTTCTTTAGTACCAATGATGCTTCTATTGGAGGTGCAGGCTGGGCAGTGAATGCCACTACCACTACTAGAACTTAACTCGCTGATATTTGCATAGTATTTTAAAGTTTTGTTAAATACTTTACAGTTGGTATTTCATTTAATCTTGTGAGGTAGTTGTTATTATGGTCTCTATTTTACAGATGGGGAAATTAAGACAGCCAGAGGTTAAATGATTTGTACAGGCCAGTAAGTGTCTAAAGCTAGATTTGAATTCAGATCTTTGTTACTCCAGTTAATCCAGAGTACCATTTAGCTACTACTCCATGAATCACTGCTTTGGCTGGAGTTTGCAAGTACAGTGGCTAGGTGTAGACTAAATTTCTGTCTGAACTCAGCTGGTTTTCATGATGATTGAACCCATGATCATTACCTTATATTCTAGTCAGGTATATTAATGGATTAGGAATTGGTTCTATCTTTAGCTGTCAGTTTTGGATGATACAGTTCTGGATTTTGTGTTAGGTTATTTAGGCTTTTTATTCATAAATGAGTCTCTTTGGCTTACTGTTGCATTAAATACATTTCCATTCTAATGTTTGACTAAGAAACATTATCTGCTTCAAGCCCTTCACAATAAAATACCCACTTGCTTGATTTTACACCCACAGGACCCTTATCAAGGCACCATTGTGTTGGCGACTGTCAAGGGTGATGTGCATGACATAGGCAAGAACATTGTAGGTGTAGTCCTGGGCTGTAATAATTTCAGGTAAGAATTTCAAAGATTCATATCTTGGACCTTTCTTCTCTTTAAACAGTCATTCACTGAATAAAGATATTTTAAGCACTTACAATGCGCCAGGCACTGTGCTAAGAAGTGGGGATACAAAAAGAGACAAAGGATAGTCTTTTCATCAAGAAATTTAAATGGTTTAATTCAAGAGATTTTTTTTTTTTAATCAGTGTCTAAGGGAACATAGGGATGATCAGGAATTAAAGCATTTGGTTATTGTGATCAATCGGCAAGTAATATAGGTAGGTATTGTCTTTTCCTTTCACTCCAATGACTATTGTTACCTTTAAAAAATTATGAATAAGTTTTATTTTTTAAATATTATTTTATTTACAGTTCTAAATTTTTTCCTTCTGCTTTCTCCTCCTTCATGCATTGAAAAGGCAAGAAAAGTAAAGTCCATTATCAGTATATATACTCATGCAAAACAAATTCCTATAAAAGTTATATTGAAAGAAAGAGGTGGCCCAGAGTGGGGAGGGAGGGATGGGAGGGAAAGGGGAGGTAATGGAGGAGAGGTAGAAAGAAAATCTAATCCAATGCAGTCCCTGCTTGGATATGCCTTCTCAGGCTATCAGCTCTCTTCTTTGGAATTGTACTGAAGGCTTCTACAATTGATTGCTTCTCACATCCTCTTCTTTTTCCCCACCAAATTTATAAGATTTTGCAGCTCAGGTCTTATGAGGTTTTATTTAATTTCAGTCCTGTATTTATCAGTAACAAGGGTTATATTTAGATGGGAAGGTTATAATTGTCTTTATATAGTAACTTTATAGTACCCCATACAATTAAGTGCTTTTAAAAATTTATGATAATGAAGCTAATTTTTTGGATTGACATATACAAGGTGAAGTCACCTTGTAGTAAATGCCAATGTAAAGAGGATTCATCCACTATAAAATGGTTTCTGCAAACTAATAGATGTCCTATAATGGCAATCTTGTTAATCTGATTACAATGGATTCTTTGTAATGAATAATCCACTATAATTAATTGTATTCTTGGGTTCATGTCAATTCAGGAATAAATCCCAGTTGGGTACTTTTACTTTCTTTATGTTGTAGTCATAGAGAACAGAGTTGATTTTATAATTTTAAGTTCTTTTTTGACAAAATAACTAATTTGGTCATATGAAATTGAAAACCTTTTTCATAAACAAAATGAACATTTTAAGAATATGAATGATGGAGTTGGGAAGAAGGCATCTCTAATGAAGATTTGCTGTCTTAAGATATGTATAGACAACTGACAGAAATATGTAAGACCAAAAGCTATTCATTCCCCAATAGAGGAGTGGTCAGTTAGTCAATAAGCATTTATTTAGTGTGTGCTTTGTTCCAGGAACTATGCTAAGTATTGGGGTTTCATAGAAAGGAAAAAGACAGTTAGTTATTGAATAGAGGAAACATTTTTCAAAAGAATTGCAAGCTATTAACAACCATCTGAAAAAAATATTTCAGATTTCTTTCTCTTAGAGAAATATAAATTAAAAACAACCTGAGCTTTCACCTTACACTCAAATAATTTTTTTTTCAGCATGTTCCTTCACTACAATGAGAGAGCACCAACTCAGGTTCACCACACAGTCCTAAAAATAGGACCTATAATTTCTAATATTGTACTCTTCATAGGGAATGTAAAATACAACAAAACCTTTGGGAAAAACAAGGGCATTTGTTATAATGAGTGCTTAGCAATATTGGTTATGTTCTTCATACTTTAGGGGTAAGATGTTGTATGTCCAAATCTCTTTTGAGAATGCTACTTCTCAATCCTTTATAGCTGTTGATTTCCTTTAGCATTCTTTTCTTATACCTATTTCCCATGAAAATGGAACAGGAGTTTAGTTGTAATTAAGCTCACCAAATACTTATTTTTGAGATGCTATCTTGCTAGATTTGGTCATTGCTAATATTAGTCAGTAGATAGTTGAAAAGATCGAGCTGGGAGTAGGTTTTTTTTTTTTTTTTCATATGAAGATATTTGGGAAAAAGTGACACTTTTCAGAATATTCTTCTCTCTTAAAAAGTACAAAATATTAACAGTTGTAGTGTGTTACTAATTTAAGTCAGAGTTTTGGCTAACACATTCTGCATAAAAAATTTCTCTAATTTCTATATAAGTGAGATTTTTGTCTTCATTCCTGTCATGGAGAAAACTTTGGGATTACAAATCTAAACCATTAGATTTTCCATTTTAAAAGGCAAAAAGATGCCCTTAACTGAACTTGCCCAGTGGCTCATGGTTTATAACTTAATTATTTGGGCCACATGGCTGAGTCACACTGCATCCTGATAGCAGCACATCTAAATTGCCAAAATAATAAGTAGGAAAAAGCAGCCTTGTTACTGCTGAAACTATAAAACTAAAGACAACTACAGCAAATATTGGACATCATAATAGAGATTTGGAGTTTAGTTTGGAGGAAAGTAGCCCACATCTACCAGTCATCTTGGGAATGTATCCTACTTTATTTTTGTTCAGTGATAATTAAACATGTTTCATCTTAGTCTGTGCCTTGAACAGATTTTATATGATGTTTTATACATGCGCACTCAAGAAATGTTTTACACCACCACTTTTCCCCCCCATGCTTATTATCTTTGCAATGTTGGGCAAAGATGCTTGACTTCCTTGGACTTCAGTTTCCTCGTTTGTAAAATGAAGGATTCAGTTAGAAGGCCTCTAAGTTTTCTTCTAGTTCTAGATCTGTAAACATGAACTTATTTTTCTTTAATTTTGTTTTTATTTTGAAAGCTGTTTGTTTTCAAAACATATGCATGGATTATTTTTCAACATTGACCCTTGCATAGTCTTGTGTTTCAGATTTTCCCCTCCTTCCTTCCACCCCCTCCCCAATGGTAGGTAATCTAATATATGTTATACATGTTACATTCAATTTGTTTAAACATATTTATACAATTCTCTTGTTGCACAAGAAAAAAATCAGGTCAAAAAGGAAAATAAATGAGTAAGAAAACAAAATACAAATGAACAATAACAGAAAAAGTAAGAATGTTATGTTGTGATCCACATTCAGTTCCCACAGTCATATAATACTAATGATGAACTTACTTTTTAAAATTTTTTTTAATATTTTATTTTGATCTTTCTTATTTTCTTTTATCTTTATAACACCAAATGAGAGATTGAGTCAGGGGAAGAAGAGACAGGAGAATATGAGGAAGATTGCATGAGTGGGGAGGAAGGGAAAATTGAAGGGAGATGTTAGGTAAAGATAAGAGAAATCAGAAGAAATCAAGCTCCTGCTGTCTCAGATGTGGTGCTAGGCCATGATATACAATTATAAACAATGGAACAATCCTATGCTCAGAGAGGAAACATGAGAAAGGGAATAGTAGTGGGGGAAGTATCTCTGGGCAGTACCTTCCTTTGTATTCATCTCTCTTAAATCTTTTCTCCCTATTCTCCACTTATTCTTTTTCTTCTCTTTTCCTCCCTCTTCCATATTCTTTCTCCTTTCCATTTATTCCTTTGGAGGCATTTGGGGTTAAGTTGACTTGTCCAGAATCATACAGTTGCTAAGTTTCTGAGGCTGAGGCTGGATTTGGAATCAATTTACTCCTGACTCCAGGGCACCATCTAGCTGTGCCTCTTTTCTCTTTTCTGTCATCTGCCTTTCTGTGTCAGTCTTCAGTGTTAAATTCAGATAACCAAAGTTTTATTAATGGGACCAACAGAACTTATGTAGTGCCAGATGTAGTGCTTTCTTGTTAACCCATACTTAATCATTTGAATCTAAGTCTTCCACAGCTACCAAAGAGGTTTTATCCTAGATTTTATTTTTAATGGATTAAAAAAATCATTTTAGCACCCTCAGTTGTGAAATTATATAAAACCAATTTATCAAAGAATTTAAAATTTATCCCCTAATTTTATAAATCTATTAAATAAACACATCATATAAAATTGGACTGCAAAAAATAATGATACAAGATTTGTCTTTAGAAATAAAAAAAAAAAAGAAAGAAAGAAAGAAAAAGAGTCAGTGAATCAGATATTAGTTTAGCTTAGAGATTCCCTATTTTCTTATGCTGACTTCCAGGAAGAGCTTCTCACATTAAAGTTTTCGTCATGATTGAGGACCTTTTGGCCTTGAGCTATTTGATCATAAAGCTTATGAATGGCGTCTGCCTTTCCTCAGATTCTCTGGGGAATTTCCAGAGGAATACCTGTTTATAATGCTTCAGTACTTAATGGGCCCAATTAAAATTATTAGCCTCCCCTTTTTATCTCCAGCATTTTCTCATTTTCTCAAATCTTTTTTTTTTTTTTTCCATAGGGTTATTGATTTAGGAGTCATGACTCCCTGTGATAAGATATTGAGAGCCGCTATTGACAACAAAGCAGGTAGGGTACAACTCTTGGTATTTTCATGTCTGTTTACTAAATGACTGTCTATCTGTCAAGGAGTCGTAATGTTCTTCCAGATGTGTGATCTATGGGGATTTATAAGTGAAACAATTAAAAAAACTCATTATCTAGTGGGACTATCCCAGGTGGTAGTGAATTTTATTGCATTTGGGAGGTGGAGTTTGGGAAAGCAGGTTAATATTCAGTGGAACTTGTTTATAACTAAGGTTCTGGGAGAATCGAAACATTTCTAGATTACTGTATATACTCGAGTATAAGCCGACCCGAATATAAGCCGAGGCCCCTAATTTTAACCCAGAAATCTGGGAAAACTTATTATATCAGTAGGTTTAGGTAGCGCACTGGTGCCTGCAGAGGAGGAGAGCGGGTGCCGGTATACGTATGTAGAGAGGTTGCCAGCATTAGTATACAGTCCGTTTACCGACTGTGATACTATAGGAACAGCCGCATCACCGTAGCAACAGCCAGCCCTGTAGTATCACAGTCGGCACTCGCGCTGTATACTACACAGCAGGGGGGCATTCAAAGGGATATTTACACATGTTTTATCTAGTGACTTGAGTATAAGCCGAGGAGGGGATTTTCTGCCCAAAAATTGGGCAGAAAAACTTGGCTTATACTCGAGTATATACGGTAAATATGTGATAGAGTATTTTTGTTGTGTATAATTTTGATGAAGTACTTTCATATCTATATAATCATCTACCAGGGTTATATGCTATTGGGTGCATTCCCAAAATATTATATGTTGTAACAATTTCAAATCTTAGGTTATGTTAGCAAACACAATCAAAAAGTGGTGAAAAATCAGCTTTTAGAAAAGCTTTCTAGATCAGCCTTTTCTTCTATAAGAATTTGTTGTTGGGTCTGGTGGATTTGACTAGAAAATGGTTTATAAGATGGTCCCTCCCTTCTGTTTTATCCTTCTTTCCCTCCCCTTTTTAAAATAGATATAATTGGCCTGTCAGGACTCATCACTCCCTCTCTGGATGAAATGATTTTTGTTGCCAAGGAAATGGAGAGATTAGATATAAAGATTCCTTTGTTGATTGGAGGAGCAACCACTTCCAGGTAAGTCAGATAAACAGAAGAATGATGTTCATTAAAATGTTCTTAAGTGCCAGTGTTTGAAAGCACAAGGAAAAACTAGAGTCTTTTAGTATGTATAGGTTTGCTAGCTGTGTATTTAAGGAATTACTAGCTTTGAAACTAGAACATTGAGAACTCTAGTGAATTTCTGGATTATATTATTTCTCTGTCCTTAAAGAACTGTTTTTCTTTTTTTTCGGGGACTCCTTGTTCTTAGTAAGTCTCTGAACTGAGTCTTAGGATCTTTGTCTATATTAAAATTCAACTCAATGTCTGTTGAGTCCCTAATTAGAACTGTAGATTTAGAACTCTTCCAGTTGAACCC
Organism: Antechinus flavipes; assembly: GCF_016432865.1. Classification (NCBI taxonomy): domain Eukaryota; kingdom Metazoa; phylum Chordata; class Mammalia; order Dasyuromorphia; family Dasyuridae; genus Antechinus; species Antechinus flavipes. The sequence goes on along the minus strand of NC_067401.1, from coordinate 94,018,998 downwards.
TTCTTGTGTCATGGTTCCCTTTGGAAATCTAGTGATACTTTCTTTAAATAATGTTATTATTTTTTTTTTTTAACTAATAATTGAAGGGCTTGCCCTTTACAGGATAGGAAAAACAGAGATGTATTTTTTTTTTTTTTCACTAAATTTATGGTCCCTAGCTTAAGAGCCTTTGCTGTTTTCTAATGCTGTTGTTTGACAGATGGAGAGATTTTGTCCACAGTAAAACACAGGCAAAACCAGCATTTGAATATAGGTCTTTTGACTCCATGTCCGATTCTCATTGCCCATAGCATGACTATGATGTGCTAAATAATATAAATGTTTATGGAGATGATTATATCATGTTCCTTGACTTCAAGGGGATTATAATCTAATAGGGAAGATGTGACTCATACATAGATAATTATGATGATGTAGGAAGGCAGGTAGTAAGGGATGTATAGAAAGTACTGAGGGTACAGGTATATGTAGAGAAGATTGGGGGTAAGAAGAGGAAGAATAGAGAGATTTTTGACTAAATAAATCAGAGGAAAAAATGCATATGAGGAGAGGTTTGAAGAATTAGTATGATTTTGATAAGCAGACATAGGTAGAAAGGCATTCTAGGTAGTGGGGATGGCATGGACAAAGATATGAAGGGTCCGTGCATGGTGTGGGGGGCAAATAAGGAGGAGGAGCTAATGCCAGAAATTTGGGCTCTACCCCTGCCTTTTAGGAGTTTGAATACCATACTAAGTAATTTTTATTTTGTTCTTTAAGCTTTAGGATATGGCTCAAGGCTTTTTAGTGGATTGGATCTTGTGCTTGAGGAGAATTAACTAGGTAGCTATGCATAGGATAAATTGGAGAGGGCAGGTAAGGACTACAGACAGAGGTCTATTGCAAAAGTCAATAAAATGAATGGATGTGAAGCCTGAACTAGGATTGTGAGTGTAGGAATGGGAACAAAAAGCCATGTGCTAGAGAGTGTTTTGAGAAAGAATAGACAGGTGGCAGTGAATTGGTTGTAAGGGACATTCAGAGAAACAGGAAGGTCAGGAGGAGTGAAGGTAGGGATTGGGAAAGCCAATGATGGGTTTAGTTTTGGACAGTTTGAGTTACCAGTAGGTGTCCAAGTGGAGATGCCCTGGAATTTGGAAATTGCAGCCTGGGACTTGGGATAAAGGGCAGGACTACAGATGAGGGAGCAGTCTGCCTCGCCATATTGGTGGAATGGATGACATCACCAGCAGGAGTGTGTATATAAAGACAGAAGAAAAGAGGACCTGCTGGGGGCTGGGAGATGCCCACATTGAGGAAGTGAGAGGAGATAGAGACTAAACAGAGTAGTAGTGAAGCTAGGGTTAGGAAATGGGATTGCTCACAGGGCTGGTAGGAGAGTCCTGAGAAGAGTGTCCCAGATTCCACAAGAGCTGAAAGTGTCAAGAAAGAGTTGTCAACAGTGATTTCATGATTGCAGTAAGTCCTAGAATCTTAATGATGTTTGGTAGAGGTGGTTTTGTATGGATGATACCTAACTCTTTATCTGTAGGTTTTTTCTTTATTTTGTAGTATACACTGATCTTTGCTTCAGCCAAAAAAGGCAGACAGAGCTAGAGTGAAATGACCTTTTTGCTCTTACCATACATTTTTGTGTTTCATCAATAAAAAGATAATAAAATCTGTTTCATGATGATTTTCCTTTTACAAATATCACTATATGTTGAGTCCATTATAATCTGATTACTGCATTGGAGTTTTATTTTGAAATAGTTTTAAAATTTAAACACCAAAAACCCGAACATTGTCATATGCAAAGTAGAGCAAAAAGAAGAGGATTATATGGGGGTGAGGGGTGGGGAGGAAAGGGGATATAAATCTCTAATGTACAGCTTTTTTTTTTTTTTTTTTATAGGTGCTTTTAAAAAGGTGATTTCCTTAGGTTTTCTTTTGAGTATTAAAAAAGTGTTTCAATGACCCTGTATTTCTTCCTTTTTAGGAAGAATTGCTATTACTTTACTGATTGCCAAATTCTCCTTTCCCCAGTGAAAAAAGGGGAAAGCTCTTTCTTTCTTTTTTAAGAAAAAAGCAAAAAGGGCTTTATTACAATCTCACGAGAAAGGTCATCTCTCATCTGACAAGGTGTTTGTCAGTAAAAGGAGTGCAAAGTAAAAACTACAGAACATAGTTTTAAGCATTCTGAACACAGAAGCACCTCCTCCCCCAGTCTTTTCTCCCCAAAACACAATATTTCTAAAATATTAAATGTAGACAAGCAAAATAAAGTTACACATTTGCCAGGTTCAAAAACATATGTCTCCACAGACACAATTCCCATTCCTGGGGAAGGGCATGAGCTTAGGAGTTCTTAACTAAAGTCAGTTGAATGTCTGCATTAAATTCAGTACCAGTATGTTAAATTCTGGGAGTGATGAACCACCAAGTTGGCTGAGAATTGACAAACTGGCCCAGGTCAGAAAAAAAAGTAAATTAAAGCTTCTCTGTTATTTTGTGTTAATATTTGGCCTATGACCAATGCACTTTCATCATGGGCGATATGGGGTGATCCTATTTCTTCTCCCCCTTATTCTCCAATTTGTCTCATTTTGCATCTTGGGTCCATTACTTCTCTATTAGGAAGAGGTTAATATGTCTCATCTTTTGTCTTCTGAAGTCATACTTTGAATAGAGTTCTTAAGTGTTTCCAAGTTGTTTTTCTTTATGATTTGTTTTATTTCTGCTCACTGACTATGTATCAGTTCATACGAGTTTTCTTGGATTTCCCTGAAACCATCCATGCTTATAGCTATTTCAATTATATTTTGTCCCATTCAATTTCTCTAGCCATTCTCCAGTTCCTAGCTACCCCCTTAGGACTCAATTCTTTGCTATTATTACAAGTCATTATAAATATTTTTGTTTATTTTCTTTTGATATATGCCTTTTGATGATGCCTTTTGATATTTACCTTTTCTTTGATCTTGTGGGTATATCGATCTAGTTGTGATATAATCAGGTCAAATATACGCACAGCTTAGTGAATTTGGGGACATAATCTCAAATTGCTTTTCATAATGGCTTTCCAGGTCACAGCTCCACCAATGGTGCAGCAGTGCTAATTTATCATTTTTGTAAATGGATCATTTTCATGAGTAATAAGCTTACTATATACCTAAATAAATGAGTCATTCATTGCCATGCTTGAATGATTCAACAGTTTTTAAATACTATATTGCATTATAGCATGAGATAATTTTTTTTTCCCAAGAAGATTGCAGAATGGAAATTGAGGATGAGCAGTGGAATCACTCTTCAGGGATTTGACCATCCTATGATTGGGGAAGGTTTTACTTAATCAGACAATGAACAATTGGCTTTGTAGCTTGAGCCTTCATTGACTTAATGAGATATAACATAAGTTAGCTTTTTAGAGCGTTTTTGAATTGCAGTCAGAGCTGGAATCGTTGCTTTTAAATAACAAATGTAAAATGAAATACTATAAATATTTAAATGAATCGAGATAATGGAATGTATCTCAAGGTGTGTTTAATGTAAGCCCTGTTCCACATCACATATAACAGTATATGGAGAGATAATTCAGAGCTCAAGGTCACATAAACAGCGTGAAATAAATCTTTGCTTCTGCTCATGCCTCTCAGCACAGTACCAAATAAAGCAACCAAGTTCCAAGAGATGAATTTTTTTTTAAGCCCTCTGAACTGGAAAGAAATGTTATGGTGTAATGAGGGTTAAGGTGACATTGGTTATTTACAGCCTTTACCTATTGAAAATTATGGAAGTATTAACCACATGATGAATTCACTGATGGCAATGTCTCTTTCTGGGACGTGAGCCTGTCTAAAGCCTGTAGGATGGAATAGTTCTATGACCTTTCAATATTTTTTCTCATACCCTGCTTCTTTGCATGTAAACCCTGACTTAGTCATAGTCCTCTTCTTCAGGACAAGGAGAGACTGCTGCTGGGTATCCTGGGGAAGATTCCTTCCCATTCTCTCCCTTTGTTTTCTTTCCCTGCCTCAAGGGAACCATGCTGTAGTCAACCTTTGAAGAGAGAAGATGGCTTGTTCCTGAGTGCCCTTACAATACAGATAATAACCCATTTTCTAGATCCACTCTAAGATATTGAAATGATGCCTTAGACCTACAATTTTTGGTCTTGAGAAGCTGATTCTGCAGTGCCCATCAGTCTTTTGGGGGTTGAAGGGAGAATTAGTCCTGCTTCTTAAGCATTTGTTGGATGAATGCCTAAGCCCGGACATCTCATTATGCTCCTTGCAAAACTACTTAAGGTCTTGGTCATGGCCAGGATCTTAGCTTTTATCCAGTATGTTTAAGCAGATAATGGGCTCTGGAGATCTTGATTTCTCCGTAAGCATATATCTGAAGAAAATAACCAGCTGCTCTTACAGACAGACTTGCAGTGCCCCGAAGCAGTACAATTGAATGAGAACTATAACCCTGAGATGTTCTAAATTAGGACATCTGTGAGGTTGCCAGGGTAACTAAGCTTATTGCATTGTGGTAGATTCTGGATAGATCTCATTAATAGAAATAGAAAAAAAGAAATGAGAGAATTAAGGGTTTGGGCCCTATGATGGCATTTAATGTATGAGGATGTGCAGTGAGCTAAATGATGGGGATATTGTTCTATAGAGATAGATTGGGGAGAAATTTTTACATGATCCTTGATATATAGTTACATAAAATAGGTGTACAAATCAAAAATTTATTGATAATAAATCAAATATTACAATCCCCACATTTAGTTACAAGATGTCTTATGGGGTCACTAAATATACTTTCAGAAGCTGGGGACTAGATGAACTCAAGAGTTCCCCTCCATATCCAGTGTTCTAAGTTTTAGAGTCTATGTCAAGTAACCACGTTTGATACTTGATTCTAAGCCAGAGGCTGTTTGTTTAATATCCTAGTTTTATGTTCTCTACTATGTGTGGGTGAGCATATTCCAGGGCTCAAGGTCTTTTGCCTCCGAATCATCTTATTAGGAGCAATGGATAGAGCATTGGGCCCTAGTGCCAGGAAGGCTCATATTCCTGAATTCAAATCTGGCTTCAGATTTCACAAAAATTGCTGGAGAAACTGAAAAATAATATGTCAGAAAGTAGGCATGGACCTACATCTCACAGCTCATATCAAAGTTAGGTCAAAATGGGTATGGGTATATGATTTGGGAATAAAGGGTGATACCATAAGCAAATTAAGAGAGCAAAGGATAATTTACATATCAGATCTTTGGAAAAGGGAGGAATTTATGACTGTAGAAGAACTAGAGAATAATATGAAATGCAAAATGGACAACTTTGATTACATTAAATTAAGAAGTTTTTGCACAAACAAAACCAACACAACCAAGATTAAAAGGGAAGTATAGAGCTGGAAAAAAAATTTTTACAGCCAGTGTTTCTGATAAAGGTCTCATTTCTAAAACATATAAAGAACTGTGTCAAATTTAACACAATTTTGAGATGATGAAATTAAAGCCATTTATCATCATGAAAAAATTCTCTAAATCTTATTGATTAAAAAAAAATGCAAATTAAAACAATTCTGAGGTACCACCTCACACCTCTCAGATTGACTTAAGATGACAGGAAGAGACAATGGTAAATGTTGGAGAGAATGTGGGAAAACTGGGACACTAATGCAGTATTGGTGGAGTTGTGAAATGATCCAACCATTCTTGAAAGCAAATTGGAACTATGCACAAAGGGCCATAAAACTTTACATATCCTTTAAGTTAACTGGGCCACTACTAGTCCTGTATCCCAAGGAGATCATAAAGGAGGGAAAAAGATCCACATGTGCAAAAATGTTTGTAGCAGCTCTTTTTATAGTGGCGAAAAATTGGAACAGGAGTAGATATCTATCAGTTGGGGAATGGCTTAACAAGTGGTGGTATATGAAGATAATGGCAAAATATTCTATAAAAAAGTGATGAACTAGTTGATTTTAGAAAGATTTGGAAAGATTTACATGAACTGATGCTAAGCGAAACAAGCAGAACCAGGAATACATTGTCCACAATAACAGCAAAAACAATCTACGATGATCAACTATGAAAGACTTGGTTCTTCTCAATGCTTCAGTGATCTAAGGCAATCCTAAAGACTTTGGATAGGAAATGCTAGCTGCATGCAGAAAAAGAACTACAGAGATCGAATGTAAATCACATGCTATGTTAACTTCTTTTTTTTTGTTAATTTTTTTCTCTCTCATGGTTCTTCCCTTTTGTTCTGATTTTTCTCTCCTAACATGATTCATAAAGCAGTGTGCACCAAAAATAAATTAATTTTTAAAAATAAATCTCATAGTAAATATTTAATAAATGTTTATTGATTGATTATTAATTGATTTTCCCATTCCATGAAAACGGGGCATTCTTAATTTTCTGTGTATGAAGTTCAATATTTCTATGCATGTTGGAAGTTTTCTCTAGAAAGCCTTATAAGAGAACCTTTTATAAGTAATTGTAGGACATGAATGATGATGTTTGAACTGTAATTCTGATGGATGTGGGTTCTCCCTTCTTTTCAGAACCCATACAGCAGTTAAAATAGCACCAAGATATAGTGCTCCTGTAATACATGTCCTGGATGCATCTAAAAGTGTAGTGGTGGTAAGTATGGATTTTAATTTTGTTTTAAAATTTCAAATATATCATAAGAGATTGATTTATATATGTGTATGGATAAAACCTTTTTCTTTGAGGAATTCTTTCCTTTTTAAATTTTGTTGTGAATTAAAAAAATATTGCCTATGTAAGGATAATTAAAAAGTGTGTGTGGGGTTGTAGTTTTTTTAGTTTTTATTCTAAGTTTTAAAAAAAAATGGTGTATTTTGATACCTTTATTTCCAATTAAGTCCCTGTCCCTTTCCATATCTAGTGAACTATCCCTTGTAACAAAAAAATACCAAAGAAAAGAAAAAAAATTAGGTTAGCAAAATTAACCTAAACAGATTTTTAATCAGGTCTGATGATATATCTTAGGCTCTACATTCATAATTTCTCATCTCTTCAGAGAGCAAAAGAAGACAATTCTAATATCTTGCTAACTTATTCTTTAAAAATAAGAGCTTACTCTGTGTTCATCAGTCATTTATTTGTCTGCTATGTTCAGGCCCATGCTAATAAACATCTTGATACCAAAGAAATTGCTGCTCTGAAGGAGCTCACAGTGTAATTCACAAGACAGCAATGTACAATCAAGCTCTTGTTGCTTATGTTTAGTTTGATTAGTTGTGTCTGATTCTTATGAATCATTTGTGGTTTTCTTGGCAAAGATATTGATCTGGTTTGCTGTTTCCTTCTCCAACTCATTTTACACATAAGAAGACTGAGGCAGACACACTTACGTGTTTTGCTGTAGCTAGTACATGTTTGAGACTCAATTTGAGTTCAGATCCTCTTGACTTCAGGTCTGGTGCTTTATCTACTGTGCCATATAGCTGCCCTTCGATGAAATTATATAGAGTTTAAATGGGAAATTGCTTAGAGAAGGCACTAAAATTAAGAGGGAGGGGGAAAGTTTTCTGTGCAAGGAAATGTCTTATCTTGGACTTAAGGCAGGAGGTGGAGAAGAAAAAGGGAGAGCATATGTATGGAGAGTATGGAAGACAGCCACTGGAAATGTCCAGAGGTGGGAGCTAGTGTGTATATCAATACTTAGAGGAACACTAGTAGTGTTCCTAGAGTGGCCTGAGGACCATAATAATAATGGCAATAATAATAACTACCATTTTTATAGCACTTTAAGTTTTGTCAAGTACTGTGTGTGTATATATATGTTATCTATTCCTGTTAAAATTTAAATAGTCAGATGTGCTGAATAAGGTATTAGAAAACTGAGGGCAAAAATTAATCATTTATAGAGCACTTAGATTTGCTAAATGATTTCTTCAGAACAACCCCATGGTTCAATATTTATTAACCCCCATTTTACAAATTTGGAAACCGAGGTCCTAAGAAGTTAAAATGACTTATCCATGGTCACACAGTGGTGTGTCTGAGAGAGAATTTTTGAGTCCAGGGCTCCTAACTCCCAGATCATCATTCTTTCTTCTATGCCAAGATGTTTTTAACAGGTAGAAACAACATTTATCTTAAGATACCTGTGACTGCAGCCTCCACATAGATAATCTCAGTTGTCTACAAATGTAAAATCTTCACTCATATGATTCTTGAGTCCAAGAATTTGCAGGAAATGCCACATTTGGAGTCAGATACATTCTTCATCAAGATAGAGGTGTTTAGAAGGCCTCAGAAGATGGGCTCTGACTTGGGACAGATAGAATACACACTGTTCTATCCCCTTTCTATCTTTGCCTGTATGCATTAGGAGTTCCTTCTAAAACTGCCCTTTCATTTATTCATTTTAACATCCATGGAGTTCCTGTTATGTGAAACTGAAGATGAGGCTCGGCCTTGTGGAATGGCTTAGCTTGCAGTCAGGATGGCCTCTGGACACAGACTCAACCCTGTGAGCATCCATAAATCACTTGTATCTTAGGGCTTCAACAAACCTTTTTAAGACTACAGGTAATAGATAAGTTGTGAGTGTGAATTGGTAGAAGGAAATGCCATACCTACATAACAGAAATGTACCAGGTACCATGCCAATGGGTTTTTTTGTTTTGCAGATTGTGAATTAATTACAGGCATAAATCACTTATTATTTAAATTCCTAATTCTCTATTGCAGATGTTTTTAAAATTAGTAATTTGACAAATATGGATCTTTCAATGCCCAGAAAAGAGAAGTGTTAGTGAGACTAAAAGATTTTTTAGGTTTTCTTTTTTCCCCTCAAAAAATGATCATCTTCTTTCTTCCATGTATTTTTTAAGTATTTCATTCATAATCTCATTACTATATCACTGTCATTACTCATTATCTTCTCTTCCTCTTGTCTCACATTGTGAAATGGAAAGAGGTTTATTATGTACTTAATTTGTGCTTAGCACTTTGTTAAATGCCAGAGATACAAATAGAAAAGAAAGATGGTCCCTCATATTCTAACAAGGGGAGAGCTCATGTAAAGGTTGTAGCCACAAGTCAGATGATAAAGTCCAAGTATTCTTTTTTTTTAAATAGCTTTTTATATACAAAACATATGCATGCAAAATATTTCAACATTGATCTTTTGTAAAAACTTATGTTTCAACTTTTCCCCTCCTTCCCTCCACTCCTTCCCCTAGATGGCAGGTAGTCCCATACATGTTAAATATGTTAAAGTATATATTAAATACAATATATACATATGTGTGTGTGTGTGTATACACACATATTTATATAGTTATCTTGCTGCACAAAAAAAATCGGATCTAGAAAGAAGGTAAAAAACCTGAGAAGGAAAACAAAAATGCAAGCAAACAATAACAGAAAGATGGAAATGCTGTGTTATGATCCACACACATTTCCCAGTGTTCTCTCTCTGGGTATAGCCGATTCTCTTTATTACTGAATAATTGGAACTGGTTTGAATCATCTCACTGTTGAAGAGGGCCACTTCCATCAGAATTGATCATCATGTTGTAGTATTGTTGTTGAAGAGTACAATGATCTCCTGGTTCTGCTCATTTCATTTAGTTCATGTAAGTCTCTCCAGGCCTCTCTGGAATCATCCTCTTGGTCATTTCTTACAGAACAACAATATCCTATAACACTCATATACCATAATTTATTCAGTCATTCTCCAATTGGTGGGCATCCATTTATTTTCCAGTTTCTTGCCACTACAAGAAGGGCTGCCACAAACAGGTCCCTTTCCCTTCTTTATGATCTCTTTGGGATATAAGCCCAGTAGAAACACTGCTGGATCAAAGGGTATGCACAGTTGGATAAGTTTTTGAGCATAGTTCCAAATTTCTCTCCAAAATGGTTGGATTCATTCAGGTTCCACCAGCAATGTATCAGTGTCCCAGTTTTCCCACATCCCCTCCAACATTCAGCATTATCTTTTCCTTTCCTGTCATCTTAGCCAATCTGACAGGTATGTAGTGGTATCTCAGAGTTGTCCTAATTTGCGTTTCTCTGATTAATAATGACTTGGAGCACCTTTTCATATGACTAAAAATAGTTTCAATTTCTTCATCTGAAAATTATCTGTTCACATCCTTTGACCATTTATCAATTGGAGAATGAGCCCAAGTATTCTTAAGGTGACAGTGCCTGGTGGGGTGCAAGGGCCAGAGACATAGTAGCAGTCAGGGATCCACTATCTTAGCTGAAGGACTGCAGTTGCTGATTCAGTGCTCCCCAATCAGTGGAGGCTTTTCATCATTTTCCTTTTCTGATTTTTAATTTCTTTATCCAATAACTCCATCCCTGCCATTTACAGACATGCCAAATTTTTTCTCATCATTAAAAAGAAAACTTCATTTGACCTTGTTATGTGCTTGATCTAGTATTCCATAATATCTTCTTTGCACAGCCACACTCCCAGAGAAAGCCATTTCTATTCTCCCCCACCTCCCTTCTTAACCCCTTGCCATCTGGCTTCTGACTGTGCCACTTTATTGAAACTTTTCTCTTGAGTTTACCAGTGATCTCAGTTGTTGAATCAGAGAGAGCCTCTTCTCATTCCTCAGGTAATCTTGAGCTCTACAGCATGTGATCATGCGGTCTTGACCATGCATTTTTTTCTGGATAATCTCTCCTCTCCTTGAGTTTTCATGATGCTCTGTCCTGATACTTCTGCCCTTTTAACAGCTTCTTTTGCGGGGTCATCATCCCTAATCTATACTCCGTGCTTCCCAGGGTTTTAGTCCAGAGCTTGTACTCTCTCCAGATTTTCCTTAGTGACCTTGTCGCTCATTATTTCAGTTTTCCCTTTAATCTGATGCTACCAGATCCACATACCCAGCTCTTCCCTCTCTCCTTAGCTCCAGACCCACGTCACCACCTGCCTGATTGTTGGGTCTCCTGTGCCTCTCAGGCTCAGCATAGCCAAAATGTAACTTAAATATTCTTACCCCTAAATCCAACTGTTTTCATAATTTATCTGTTTCTGTTGAGAACACTACCATCTTTCTAGACTCTCCGGTTTGCAACCTTGGAGTCATTCTTAACTCTTACCTCACCCGTTATACCCAGTCACTTGCTGCCAAATGTGTTTTGTATTGCCTATGATCTTACTCCGTCCATGGTATTAGGCACTAAAGATACAAGGACAAAACAGTCTTTACTTTCAGAGTACTTAACCTTCTGCTAGTGCAATACAAGTATACACAACATAGGGAATATTGAAGTGGGAAAGAACCATAGCAGTTGATAGGAAAAGGAAAGACTACCAAGAGAAGGTTATGCTTTAAAGAAAGGCAGATTTGTTTCCTTTCAATTTAAAGAATTAAACAAGCATTTCCATAACATAGCATAATAATAAAAGTCAAAACCTATTACCTATACAATTTGTTTGTTCTTTTTAAACATATAATAAAACTATCATGTAAATTTCTTTTTTGTTGTTTCTGTCCTGTCCTCTTCTAACCTAGAAATGGCTACCATTAGACAAATTACATTTATGTAAAATTATTCTATACATTTATCTATTAATTCTTTTTTTGGAGGCAGATAGCATCTTTCTTCATTTGTACTTTATGGTTAATTTGGGTATTTATAATAAACAGACTTTGGTTAAAGATTTTTTTTTTTTACAAATTGTTGTTATTGTATACAACACTCTCTTGATTCTCTTCATTTCCTTCGTTATTTCATGCAAGCCTTTCCATGTTTTTCTAAGGTCATTGACCTCATAATTTCTTAACAGCCCAGTTGTATTTCATCACAAACATAAACCACAAGTTGTTCAGCCTTTCTCCAGTTGATGGGCATCTGCAATTTCCAGTTCTTTGCTACCACAAGGAGAGTTGTTATAAACTTTTTAGAATGCATACATTCTTTTCATTTTTCCCTAATCATCTTTGAAAATAGACCTAGTAGAGGTATTTCTAGGTCAAAGGATATATAGACGTTTTAATAATTCTTTGGGTATATTTCCAGATTGCTCTCCAAAATGATGGATATTCTAAGGGGAGATAGGTAAGTGTATTTTGACATAAGAAAATACTTATACAAATGCACTTGATGTGGGAGATGAAGAATTGAGATAAAATATCAAACATTTGATTTGAAAACTATTGCTATTCTTTGGCCACTTATCTATGGCTGGTGTGTGTGTGTGTGAATACAACTTGACAGATATCAGATACAGGGGATTAGGGAGAAGCCCGAGTAAAGGATGATGACTCTAGAGTTAGGGATTTCAGAGATGGGGAGAATAGGCTAATAATACCCTCAGTAGAAATAGGCAAGTGTGGAAGTGGATTGTGCCATTTGAAGGGAAAAGTTAAGGCATTCTGTTCAGGTACATTGAGTTTAAGGTGCATCCAGAAGATAGTTGGTAATCTGTGGGGAAAGGTGAGACCTGTGTTGTAGGTTTGGGAGATATTGGAGTTGTATGTCTAGAAATGATACTGATGAAACCATCAAAAGATGATGAGGTATAAACAGAATAGATGAGAGTACAGGACAGAGCTTTGAGAGACACACCAGTTAAGAATGATATGAGATGGGTCATTATAAAGCAAAGCATATTGAGACAGCAATCAGAGTGAACAGAGTTGTAGAATATCAGAGAGGAGAAAGTACCTAAGATGAAAAGAGTAGTAAAAGCTGCAGAGATCACAGAAGATGTGGATTGAGAAAGGCCCAGTGGATTTAAGGGAATACTGGTAAACTAAGCGAGCATAATTTCAATTGTGTTTTAGGGCAGGAAGCCAGACTGAGAAGTAAGTGGGTGTTTGAGAAGTGGAGGCAGTAAATGTAGATATTTCTTGCCAGGAGGTTTACCAGTGAAAGGGAGGAAAGAAGTAGGTTAAAGCTTGAGGGGATAGCAAGGTCAAATGTGCTTTTTTTTTTTTTTTTTTAAAGGAAGGTTGTAGGCAACAGAGGAAAGAGATTGGAGATACAGAAAATGAAGATGAAGTTGACTGATATTGAAAGCTCCTGAAGAAGGAAAGAGTGGCTAGAAATTAAGAATAGAGGTAGAATTTGCCCTGGTAAGAGATAAGTAGTAGGAGAGGACTGTTGAAGTAGTAGAAGGAATCTGAGATAGGGAATGGAGGAAGAAATAAGGGACCAGATGGTGAATGTCATTGGCTTCTATTTTCTCAGTAGAGTAGGAGGCAAGGACATCTGAAGGGGAGGGGGGCTGCTTGAGAGAAGGCAAGTTCTGGATCAATTGCTGAAAGGTGGAGGGAAAAGGGTGGAAGGAATAATATCTCATTTGATTCTCACAGCAACCCTATAAATTAGGTGCTTATATCCCCATTTTAAGGATGCAGCAACCAAGGCAGAGAGGGATCAAATGATTTGTTCAGGGTCACATTAATTGATAAGTGTCTGAAGTAAAATTTAAGCTTAGTTCCTTGACACTGGATCCAGCATTCTGTTCAGTATGTCATACGTGAATTGGTGAGATTCCAATTGAGAATTGGTTATGCAAATCTGTAGTTAGTCTAACTATTACAGTGTTGTGACTTCTTTAGGAATATGAGCAGCAGAGATAAGGTGGTCCAAAGTTGAGGACAAAAAGGGGATGAAAGAGTGGAAATAATGGCAAAGGGATCCAGAACAGAAGTCAGCAAGTAGCCAGTTGTACTGAATTTCTTGCTAATAGCTGTGGGCTTAAAGGCTCAAAGTTGAGAAAAAATGAGCAATTAAGGCCATAGTGAAGGTTGGCACTCTGGAAGAACGAGGGACGATTGAGGGATGAAGAATAGGTAAGAGGGTAAAGCCAAAGGAGATAGTATTAGGAGAATTTCTAATAAGTTCATAATTGTGGGAGTGACATGATTATATGGAAGCTGTTTCAGTAAACCTGGAGGTGGTTAAAGGAGAGGAAAATCAATAGTTGAAAAAGTTAATGATCTAAGAGGCAGGGTTTTTTGAGGGGACATCAATGTATGTCAGAATTTGAAAGTATGAGGGTAGGGATTGGGAATTGAGTTGATTGTGAACCCAAGTACTATATTTCTAGAGAAAGCAAGGAGACTTGGAGACCAGGGGTACATGGCATTAAGGATCTGAGCAAGATGGTGAAGATCTGGTATTCCTTTTTTAAAAAAAATATTATTACTATTACTATTATTATATTAGCTTTTTATTTACAAGATATATGCATGGGTAATTTTTCAACACTGATCCTTGCAAAACCTTCTGTTCCAACTTTTCCCCTCCATCCCTCTTTCCCCTACCCCCTTCCCCAGATGGTAGGTAGACCAATACATGTTAAATATGTTAAAGTATATGTTAAATACTACATATATATATATATATATATATAGTACTTAAAAATAGAATTCTGAGAAGAGGTTCACAGACTTCACCAGACTGTCAGAAGGGTCCATGATACAAAGATTAAGAATTCCAGATCTCAATGCTGAATGTTGGAGGGGATGTGGAGAATCTTAATTCTATATATATGTGGAGAAACTGGGACACTGATACATTTTTGGTGGAATTATATATATATATATATACACACACACACACACACACACACACACATACATATACATGTTAAATACAACACACACACACATACATATCCATACAGTTATTTTGCTGCACAAGAAGATTCGGACTTTGAAATAAGGTAAAATTAACCTGAGAAGGAAATCAAAAATGCAAGTGGACAGAACCAGAGGGATTGTAAATGCTATGTAGTGGTTCATAGTCATCTCCCAGAGTTCTTTCTCTGGGTATAGGTGGTTCAATTCATTAATACTCTGTTGGAACTGATTTGGTTCATCTCATTGTTGAAATTGGCCATGTCCATCAGAATTGATCATCATATAATATTGTTGTTGAAGTATATAATGATCTCCTGGTTCTACTCATTTCAGTCAGCATCAGTTCATGTAAGTCTCTCCAAGCCTCTCTGTATTCATCCTGCTGGTCATTTCTTACAGAACAATAATATTCCATAACATTCATATACCACAATTTACTCAACCATTCGCCAATTGATGGGCATCCATTCAATTTCCAGTTTCTAGCCACTACAAACAGGGTTGCCACAAACATTTTTGCATATACAGGTCCCTTTCCTTCTTTAAGATCTCTTTGGGATATAAGCCCAGTAATAGCACTGCTGGATCAAAGGGTATGCACAGTTGGATAACTTTTTGAGCATAGTTCCAAATTGCAGAATGGCAGGATGTATTCATAATTCCACCAAAAATGTATCAGTGTCCCAGTTTCTCCATATCCCCTCCAACATTCAGCATTGAGATCTGGAATTCTTAATCTTTGTATCATGGACCCTTCTGACAGTCTGGTGAAGTCTGTGAACCTCTTCTCAGAATTCTATTTTTAAATACACAAAAAAATTAAAAAAAAAAAAAAAGGACACTAGTTTTACTGAAATGTAGTTATTAGAATACATTTTTTTAAAAATTCATGGGCCTCTGGTCAAGAATCCTTGATATATATGGATGGAAAGAATGTCAGAGGAGGAGGAGTGATTATGATAGAAGAAATAATATTAATATCTGGAATAATTTTAATAGTGACAATGAGAGTATAGAAATGAAATGTAAGTGTAGCCAGGAGTAGCCAGAACAAATGGAAAATGAAAAAAAATATATTGCATACATTTGGCCATAGATTTTAGGATTTGGGGAAAACAAAAAATTAATTTCTCTTATTCAGATTTTCCCTGGGCTAGGATTTATGTTGTTTAGTTCCTTAGAGCTCTTATTGTTTTCTGTGTCACAGGTAGACTTTAGAAATTATCCTGGGCAAGACTACCAGCTTCTTTGTAAACTAACTTTGATAGAATGTAATAGAACAGGGACTGTTTTCCTTTTCTTTCTAGAAAAAAATAATTAGTGGCTATCATTTTCTCTAGTACCTAACATAGTGCCTTGATAAGTGCTTGCTAAATTGATTTGAGGAGGAGAAATTCAATAGGTTTTGGTTGTTGTAAAGGTCCTTCTATTCTGTGATCAAGGCCATTTGGTCGAGCATTATGACTTAGGATAAATTGTGAGGAATGGATAGTTGAATAATTATTAAGTTGGGCTTTAAAGATATTTTTTGGGCAGCAGAGGTCATCTGAACCAATTGCAGATGGGTCATTGTTAAGCAACTTCAGAATTAAAGAGTTACCTGGGAAGTTAGAATGTTTAAGGGTATTACCCAGGCTGACCCAGGCTGACCCAGGCTAATAGAGGATAGGCTTGTATTCACTATGTTACCCTGTGGTATAATTAACCACTTTTTTTTTTTTTCCTAAAGGAACCTAAACAGAAGTTATATAGTGGATCCTTTGGACTAATGACACATTATGGGAATATGACATTCCAGGGACTATTTACTCATTTAATTTGGTGAAGTGAAAATGAACATTATCTCTGTGTGAAACCAAGATAGTTGTTTCTGTTTCATCTGCCTGTCAAAATAATAATAATAGGATATGGATGAACTCAGGGGATTTAAGCAAAAACAAAATAGCTTGAGAGTCTTGCTGAGAATTGCTGAATATTCACAGTACTTGTAGGGTCTATAATGAATATCTAGGATATCCAATGTTGGTAGTTCAAAATTTATAATCTAATGATATGTGTAAGTGGTTTTAAAATATCTTTTATTAGTAAATATAGGCAACTCAATGATGCGTCTTTGTGGGGATGGTTTAAAAAATACCTTTTGTGAGTAAATATAGGAGACTTAGTGGTGAGTGTCTTATTCCTAGGTTTTAGTGAAGGAAGATTTTTGAGGTGAGTTTAAAATCAGGTCAGGAAGTTAGTGATTTGATTCAAAGGTGGGTTATTATCTTCCTTTCTGATAATATCTTTTAGCAATGAGAACTTTATTACTTGTTAACAAAGTTGAGTTATTGCATGAAAAATTCAGAAAAACATAATTTTCTTTTCATGGAGTCATAAAATAAAATGTAAGCTCTAGAAAAGAACTTAGAAATCATCTAACCCAGACAGTCTGAGATCCTTGAACTTTGTTTTTTAAAATAACTCAGGTTTCTTTAGTAATGCTATTTATTTTCTTTTATGCACTTAAAAACATTTTTCTGAGAAGAGGGCCATAGACTTTACCAGGATACTAGAGCCATGACACAGAAAAGATTGAAGAACCTGATCTCACCCATTTCTGTTTTATAGATGAGGAATCTGCAAAACATTCTATTTCCTTAACTGCAAACTTGATGTGCATCGCTCTGATGTTAAAGTACATGATGTGAAAACATGACTAACCATACATGCCTAGTCATATTTTTCATTTTACATTTGGTTTTGTGATTTTTTTTTTAACTCTCTGCCAACTGACAATAATATAGGGCAGAAATTGGTTGTGGTATTTTTTTTTTCTGAATATAGTTTTTATGAGCTTGTCATTTGAATGGTCTTTAGTCTCTGGGATAGTTAGTAGCAAAGTTTTCTCTAGCCTTTCCCCATACCCTGCTCTACCCTCCTGATACTGGCTAAAGGGAAGAAACCATTTCAGCATTTTTTTGGTCTGAAGTTCAGGCTATTAGTTAGTGTCTTTCTTAGTCTTCCACATTGTACCTGGATGGCTGTTAATTAAGCTTGATTTCTTTTTCTAGTGCTCTCAGCTATTGGATGAAAATCTAAAGGATGACTTCTTTGAGGAAATCATTGAAGAGTATGAAGACATTAGGCAGGACCATTATGAATCTCTCAAGGTAAATTGGAAAATAAAACTAGTTTGGACAATAAAATAACCCTTTTGTTTGAATATGCAGAGCTGTCTTCAAAAGTCAGTATTCCATTTTGACCTATAATCTTCCTGCCTAATATGCGAAGATAAGCCCCATTATTTTACTTAACACTGGGAGTCAGGTACAAAGCTAGATAATATATTGCTGTACGTGGATTGGATTGCTGGACTGTGCTTTGTAATGGTTAATTTCACTTGTTGTTCTTTATGACATGTTTGGACAGACCAGGTAACATCTTGTCTAAAGATTTCCTCTGAGCTTAAAATAACTCTTATGAGATTAGATTCTAGGTTCTGCTCACTAATACTAATTTACTGATTTTTGTAAAAATCAACAAAAAATTAGTGGAAAGGGAAATAAGCAGAAAACTTGACATGAAATCTAACTGAGCAAAACTTTCATCCCCAAGAACATTTATTGATAAAACAGGAGGAGAACAAAGATCTGTGAATTGGAATAGATCTTATGCCAGGATTTCCATTATGATCATTGGCAGAGTCAGATCTGGACAGAGTCCAGAACAATGCCAAGATTGTGGACCTGAGATCTTGAAAGGATGGTGGTGACTTCAAAAGTAAAAGAGAAGTTTGGAAAAGGATGGTTTTTTGGGAAAAAATATAATGAGTGATTTTTGGGGGGAGACACTGAATTTGAAATGACTCTGGGACATACAGTTTGAAATGTCTAGTAGGCAAATGGTAATATGTGGCTGAATCAGAAAAACGGAGAATCTGAAACTGGATAGTTTGACCTTTAGTCATCTATATAAAGGTGATAAAAGCAAAGGGGGAAAAACCCAAGTAGATAAAGGTTTTATTCTTCAGATTATAATACTTGTTTCTTTGGACAGCCCATTGAGTGACTCTATCAGCACACATATTTTAGACAGACAATACAATAAAGTGGCCTGATGCTTTGAACTGAAAAAGAGTGGACTGTATCTTAATGGATTTCAACGATTCCCAAGTTGTTGTCTGCTACAAAGACCCATCTTTTTGCATCATTATTTCACCATTGATGGCATGTGGCTATTGATTATCAAACCTACTATCAGAAGAATAAAAACATAAAGTGGCTGAAGAAGGATCTTTTTTTTCTTAATAATTTTTTATTGACAGAACCTATGCCAGAATAATTTTTTACAACATTATCCCTTGCACTCACTTCTGTTCCGATTTTTCCCTTCCCTCCCTCCACCCCCTCCCCCAGATGGCAAGCAGTCCTTTACATGTTGAATAGGTTACAGTATATCCTAGATACAATATATGTGTGCAGAACCAAACAGTTCTCTTGTTGCACAGGGAGAATTGGATTCAGAAGATATAAATAACCCGGGGAGAAAAACAAAAATGCAAGCAGTTTATATTCATTTCCCAGTGTTCTTTCTTTGGGTGTAGCTGCTTCTGTCCATCCTTGATCAATTGAAACTGAATTAGCTCTTTTTATCGAAGAGATCCACTTCCATCAGAATACATCCTCAAACAGTATCGCTGTTGAGGTATTTAATGATCTCCTGGTTCTGCTCATTTCACTTAGCATCAGTTCATGTAAGTCTCGCCAGTCCTCTCTGTATTCATCCTGCTGGTCATTTCTTACAGAACAATAATATTCCATAACATTCATATACCACAGTTTACTCAACCATTCTCCAATTGATGGGCATCCATTCATTTTCCAGCTTCTAGCCACTACAAACAGGGCTGCCACAAACATTTTGGCACATACAGGTCTCTTTTCCTTCTTTAGTATCTCTTTGGGGGGTATAAGCCCAGTAGAAACACTGCTGGATCAAAGGGTATGCACAGTTTAATAGCTTTTTGAGCATAGTTCCAAATCTCTCTCCAGAATGGCTGGATGTGTTCACAATTCCACCAACAATGTATCAGTATCCCTGTTTTCCCACATCCCCTCCAACATTCCGCATTATCTTTCCCTGTCATTCTAGCCAATCTGACAGGTGTGTAGTGGATTTCAGAATTGTCTTACTTTGCATTTCTCTGATTAATAATGATTTGGAGCATATTTTCATATGTCTATAAATAGTTTCAATTTCTTTGAGAATTGTCTGTTCATATCCTTTGACCATTTGTCAATTGGAGAATGGCTTGATTTCTTATAAATTAGAGTCAATTCTCTATATGTTTTGGAAAAGAGGCCTTTATCAGAACCTTTGACTGTAAAAATGTTTTTCCAGTTTATCGTTTCCCTTCTAATCTTGTCTGCATTTGTTTTGTTTGTACAAAACTTTTCAATTTGATATAATCAAAATTTTCTATTTTGTGATCAGTAGTGATCTCTAGTTCTTCTTTGGTCATAAATTGCTCCCTCTTCCACAGGTCTGAGAGGTAAACTATCCTATGCTCTTCCAATTTATTTATAATCTCATTCTTTATGCCTAGGTCATGAACTCATTTTGACCTTATCTTGGTGTACAGTGTTAAGTGTGGGTCAATGCCTAGTTTCTGCCATACTAATTTCCAATTTTCCCAGCAATTTTTGTCAAATAATGCATTCTTATCCCTAAAACTGGAGTCTTTGGGTTTGTCAAACACTATATTATTAAAGTTATTGGCTGTTTTGTCCTTTGAACCTAACCTATTCCATTGATCAACTAGTCTATTTCTTAGCCAATACCAGATGGTTTTAGTAACTGCTGCTTTATAATATAATTTTAGATCTGGTACAGCTAAGCCACCCTGAAGAAGGATCGTTGTAGAAATGGATGATGTCTGTATATATCATGCAGTATATTCTTGTTGTTGATTTGTAGTGGTATAGTTAGTGCTTACCTGGATCTATTATGTCCAAATAATTCAAACCCACTGGAATTTTAATTGTATGGTTATATGCCAGGTGCTGAAATAAGTCTATGTAGGATAAGGAGGAGACCCTAAAAATCTTTATAAACAAGATCTGAATCTAAGGATTTTTGTTATTTAAACCATCCCTTTGCTTGAAAAAGCTAACATAAACGTGTTAATGTATAATCTTTGAAAAAAATTAAAGTTTTTTTTTCTTTCAGGAAAGAAGATATTTAACTTTAGATCAAGCCCGGAAAAAAGGATTCCATATAGATTGGCTCTCAGAATCAGCTCCAGGTCTGTTTGGAACTGCTTAAATATAGGGGCAGAGGATAGAGGCAGGAGTGGTAGAAAATTGTATGCATATGAGAAATGCATTATTATCCCAGAGTCAGAAAGTGCTCCAATCCATTCCTCTTTGCGACCTTGGGGGCCTCACCTCACCTTGTTGAGTCTGTTTGTTTTTCTGTAAAGTGGGAGAAATAATACTTATGTCTCTTAGAATTGTTGGGCTTAGATAAAGAAGTGCCCTATGTAAAGTGCTCTGTGTTAATTCATATCCATGAGAGCTCCTGTCATGTTAATGTCATCCTTGCTGCCTAAAAAGAGACTAAATTCTAATCTCTCTTGGTGTCTTGTTTGGCAAAAGTCAAACTTTTGCCAAGTTCATAGTGATTATCCTATGAAAAACCCAGGTCTGGGAGTCAGACAGGCAGGCAGGCTTGGTTCTGAAGTTCCAGTTCTACCCTACTTACTAGGTTGCCTTGTAGGCCACTGAGCCTTAACCTTTCAGTTTACTCAGCAATAAAATGGGAACAGTTGACCCCTATGAATCCTAGACGAGATATGAGACTTAACTGAGGTGAAGGGTTTTTTAAAATAGCCAACTTTCCATATAAACATGAGTCCCCCGGGGCTGTTGCTGTCAGTCAGTGTCATAGTACAAGGGGAAATTGATTTTCATCTGGTGAGATGTTTTAAAAAAAAAAATTCATTTATTCAATGGGGAGCTGCTCCTTTAAATGACAGATGGGAGACCTGCTGATGTTAAGAGAGTTTCTGCTCCTTTGTCCCTCTCTGGCAGTGATGGACATGCCGGGCCACACTGTTCAGGTCCTAGGCCAGGTAGTTCCACTTTGTGTTTTGGGGTGGAGAGCTTTTCTCCCACTTCTGGTGCGATTCATCACATGAGCTCTTGGTGTTTGTGAAGAGCCGATCCTCCAGACCTAGTGTGTGTCCCCCGTCAGCCACGCCAAACAGCAGTTTTCTTTTACCCTTTGTAATATGGTCCTGCTGTTTCTTGGGTGCTGTGTGTGCAACTCTAGTGACTTACAGTTGATCGAGGAAAGCAGCGAAGACCACCTTTAATCTCCCATGTTTGAGGGCCCCTTAAAGCCTGATAATGGGCATTCTGCTCAGAGGGCCCATTGAAACCTCTCATTCAGAGCTCAGCAGTGGTTTTAAAGGAGGATCATCTAGCCACGCCACTGAGTAGGGGTTTAGGGATTTATTTTGGCAAGGGGAGGAGGTTGAAGACAAGGAATTGGAGGAGATTCTGGGACTTTTCTTCCAAGGTCCCAAGTAGCAGATCTTCAGACACATGATAAACTGGAAGGGTAAACTTATCTCAGTTATACACTGCCATTTGGGCCGATAATTCCATTTGTCAGTGAACCCTGCAGAGTTCAGTCATGTGACAGGGTTAGGCAGAAGCTGGAGAAGTGCTTTAGTCTGTTCCTGAGCACAGGGAGATAAGATTGCTTCTGAATCATCTTAGAGATAGCAGCACTATTTTTGAGTAATGGGAATTCCATGGGATTTTTCATTACCTCTCCCCTCCCCTCCAATATCCCCCTCAAAAAAAGGATGTATTAACATACTTAGGGCAGGAATAGGTATTGGGTCTATGATTTTACTGGCATAGGGGGCTTTTTTTTTTTTGGACAAGGAAACTCCTATGAGTACAGGGTAGAATCTTCTCTGTAACTCACAGGCTTAAAGAGTTGCCTAGAATACTGGTTGACTAGGGTCCATACCACTACCCAGTATCACATGTGCATTCTTGAACCCTAATCTTATTGATGTCCCAGCCACTGCTCTGTCCTTATACTGTAAGGTACTTATATTATACATATGTAAATTCTGATCACCAAAAATCCCTACCCAAATATCAAGGTATGGGATCTCTCAGTCTTCTTGATTTATCTGTTCTGATATTTCACAATTCTTGGTGCCAAGATGTTCTTCCTTCTATTTAATTCAACTCTTGTCACCTGAAATTAAATTCTTTGTGTCCTGAGAGGGTGGGGGAGTTCAAAGATTTGATGTCAGGGACAGAAGGTAAAGAATTGGGGAAACAGTTCTGGCCTCTTTTGCCCATTGGCAGCTAGAAGAGCCCATAAAGGTATTATTTTATAATCAATGACAATAAAGTTGATACGTAGCAGGTTGGGGGAGGATGTAGTAGTTATATGTCAGTCCTCTCCAAAAAATAGGTTAGGTGTTCAAACCCTTCCTGAACCCACTTGCGACAGCCCCTCTCTTCAAACACCCCATGTCTCCATAGGGGAAGTTATCAGGCTCACCTCAGGGGGAAACTGAGAAACAGAGATTGAGCAGCATCTTGGCTTAGCCAAATGCAGAAACAGTTACAAAATTTCTTATTTTCTGACTTCTGCTCTAACTCCTGCTCATAACCTGTTCACCACACTAAGCAGTATTTCTGTTACCCCCTAGCTAGAGAAAATAGTATACTAGTACTCTTTTTCTCATGGCAACTCTTCTGTCCCCTTAAATGATTTTTAAATTGTGCAAATGAAGGCTAGCCTCCATTTTTATTTTTCAGGAGAGGAGTTGACCCCTAGAAAGTAATTAAGTAAAGAAAGTCATTATAAATAAATAATAAAGTAATTAAGATGCAAGACAAAATTATTCTTTTCTCCAAGGCAGTCTGAAGCAGCTACCACTCCCCACACCCCCCAAGGGGGGAAAAACACACACAAAACAAAACAACTCCTACGGGTGACAGGAATAAGACAGCGTGTGGGAGTCTCCTGAGCAACTTCAGACTTAGAAACCAGAGCCCTTGTGCATTCTCTGTATGTGAAAGATGTTAAAATTCCAAGCCTTGAATATCCTTAAGGGTAACCTGTACTTTTTGTTTCTCTAGTGAAGCCCAGATTTATTGGGACTCAGGTATTTGAAGACTATGACTTGCAGAGGCTGGCCGACTATATTGACTGGAAACCTTTCTTCGATGTCTGGCAACTCAGGGGCCGATATCCCAATCGAGGCTTTCCCAAGATCTTTAATGACAAAACAGTGGGTCCGTTCAGTTGTTCTTTCCTTCCAATATTTGGCTTTTTGTTCAGGGAGAAATGGATATTCAAATAGTAGGGTGGGTCACTTATTAAGTTGCCTCTTCTGTGCCTAGTGTTGAGGCAGAGAGGAAAATCAACAAGAAACTGGCATCGAGGATAGAAAAGTGAGGAGCTGAGGATGGATTTGGATTAAATTGCTGCTGCTTGGGATTGGAAATGGAGGTTATCTGAACTGTTCTGACTTGGAAGAATTAATGTTTTGGGGGAGAAAGTTGGGGTAAGAATGGGAGAAGAGTAGTGGATTAAAAAAAAAACCAAACACATTTCATGAATTGTTCAGCCTTTGGGTCAATGTAGATAGATAACTAGTGAACAGTTAAGACCAAATGGGAGACTGCTTAACTACAAAATACCAGGATTTCATTGGAATAAGTTAGAGTTTTCAAATGATTATATCTTGAAGACAATGAAGTAGACTTTTGCTTCCATAAAATAGCTTCTTCAGTTGCCTTTTAAAGTGTCTGAAATGCTATCAGAGAAATCAGGTTATTTTTGTAAGCATAAATATCCTGCGATATTGGAAGGTGACCAATCTTAAGCCATTGGGGCTTATTTAATAGCCATTGATCCAGTTAAGAGGATAAAGAAGGGGGAAGAGAAAGGAGTGAGATGAAATGAAAAGAGGAGAGTTACATTTAATGACCCACCAGTAAAGAAACATTCATTAAGCACCTATTGTATACCAGGATCTATGCTAAGCACTAGGGATACAGAAGCTGGAGACAACAAACAAGCAAATATTTAAAAACAAGCCATCTACAGGATAAATAGAAGAAAATTAAGAGAGATTAGGAAAGGCTTCCTGTAGAAGATGAAATTTTAAATTGTGACTTAAGTAAAGCTAGTAGGCAGAGTTGAGGAGAAAAGCATTCCAGCCATGAGAGACAGCCAGAGAAAATGTCTTGCTGTGGAAAGAAAGAATGTCTTGTTTGTGGAATGGCCAGAGGCCATTGTTCCTGGATTGAAGAGTTAGTTCATAGCTAACTCCCAGCTATGGGAGTTAGGGGGGTAAGAAGATTGTAAAGGGAAGGGTAACTAGGTTGCTCAGTGCTTAGAGCACTAGCTCTAACATTCAAATAGTCATGATCTCAGACAGTCGTCACTGTGTGACCCTGTGCAAGTCACTTAATCCCATTTGACTCCAAAGAAATAAACAGATAAGAGAAGATTGTAATGGTAGGAGGAGGCTGGGTTATATATGACTTTCATACTAAAAGGAGGATTTCATATTTGATCCTGGAGTCAGTAAGGACTCCTTGGAATTTATTGAGTAGGAAGGTGACAATGGTCTACTTCAGTTTGTCAGGGAACCTGTGTTCATGTGCAGCAGTCAGAATGGCTGTGGTTGTAGGCAGTGTCAGTGTGTGCTCAACATACGGCACTGGCAGCAATGCTTGGTCCCTGCTTGCTACTCTGCAAAGAGCCGGGGACAGTGTTTGCTTTTTGAAAGAAAAGAAATGCTGATGGCTCCCACCTGTGCGGCACGCCGTCAGTGTTGTCAGTTTCAAATATGTGCATGTGTGGATATGTTTGGATAGTGGAGACTAGTCCAAGCGGAGCTGTCTTTACACTGTTAAATGAATCCTTTGGGCATCTTGCCTAAGCCTCTTATTACCTTTAACTCACCTTAGGTACACTGAAGTCTCAGAGGAGTTACTAGGAGTTCAGTGTGAATGATGGAAAGAACTAGTTAGATTTGGCCTGAAGCTTGCTGTCTTCTCTCTCTGATGGAATGTTTCAGGGAGCTGTCTTTGGCATTTGACCCTTTGAGGTGGTGAGCTGGTGCAGTGAATAGAGTACTGGGCCTGGAATCTGGGAGACTTAAATCCAGCCTCAGACACTTCAGGAACTGTGTAACTGGGGCGGGTCACTTAATCTCTGTTTGTCTGAGAAATGGAGATATTAACAGCAGCGACATCCCAGGGTTGTTGTGAAGATCATCATAATGAGACAATATTTGTAGAACACCCAGCACAGTGCCTGGCACATGGTAGATATTATAGAAAGACTTATTTCTTTTCTTCCCTCCTCTCCCTTCCTCTTACCTGCCATGGAAAATATATAATTGAGGCTGTCAGTATAATTTAGTGTTAGCTTGGGGAAATAGATTATGGGAGTTAAGAGTGGGGCTACTGAATTATGAGACACTGAAAACCACTTTAGGTTATGTTCAGACAGTACCTGATGAAATCTCTGGAAAAGTGACCCAAGAGGTAACATTTGTTGTTGTTGGAGGTTGAGGGACCAGAGTGGACAGTGGAGAGAGGAGATATTGTATTTTTTTTGTTAAAATTATAAGGAACTTTAAGTGAATTTTTTTTGGTTTGTTTTATCTAATAGGGGAAGAAGCCAAAAAAGTGTATGATGATGCCCAAAATATGTTGAAGGTACTGATTAGTGAAAAGAAACTACAAGCCAGGGGTTTGGTTGGATTCTGGCCTGCACAAAGTGTCCAGGATGATATTCATTTGTATGCAGAAGATGCTGTACCACAATCTGCAGAGCCAATAGCTAAATTTTATGGCTTAAGACAACAGGTAAGAAAACCCATTATTTGTGGACTAAGAGATGACTTCCTCCTCACCTTTGACTAAGTTATTAAGCAAAATGTAATAACACTTGCTCAAAGTCTGAAAAATTACACCAATGCTGGATTGTACCTGGAAAACGATCAATAAAGAAATGGGAAATGAATGTGTTGGTCTGAGAGAGGCTATTTGTATGACGAATAACAGCAGAAATATCTGGCTGACCAGTATACTCAAGGCAGACACCCAGACAGGAATAAGGCCTCTAATTGACAATTCTTAGGGATGTTTGCTCAAATGGACATCTGGCAACCCTGGTTCACATTAATCTTTTCAGTCTTTTTTTATACATTCAATACCAGCAATTTACTCAAAAGATACATCTTCTGTGCACCATACTTTTATAAGTGAAATTGATTGTGGCCCTTCTCTTCTAGAGAACCACAGAATCTTCCTCAGCATCTCCAAAGATCATTTTACCCTGACCCTCCTTTAAAATGTAGCTACTCCTGGGAGTGATGGGTAGTAGGTTAATCCATCTGATTTGAGATAAAGCATCAAAGGCTTTGACCCTACTTTTTCTGACTTCAACTCTGGTATTTTATGTATCATCTTATACTGCCTCACAATAATAATAATTCACATTGCATAATACTTAAAAGTTTACAAAATGCTTTATATAAGGAATTTCCCTTGATTCTTATAAAATCTCTGAGGTATTAGAAGCAAGTATCATATTTTATAGATGAGGAAATTGAGACTTAAGTTTTTAAAAATTGAAGAATGAATATCTATCTATATATATTTATGTTTATATATATATATATATATGTTGATTGATATCTTTTTTGTATCACCCAAATCACTGTTTACTCTTCTGAAGGGATTACTCTCTTAGAACAAAGAAATGTTTTTATTTTCTCCAAACAAATAATAAGGGAAAATTTTATTTTTGCAAAATTGATCGGTATATCGAAAAAAATATGACATTTCATGCGTATTCCTTTCCCTCAGAACACTGCAGGGTAGTGAGTGGGTAAGAGATGTGTTCTCATCTCTCTTTGGGCCCAAGCTTGTCCTTTATAATTTTGCAACATTGACACTTAATTATTTTATAGTTGTGTTTCTCCCATTTACATTGTTAAACACTGTAAATTTCACAGAATTAAATGACTTGTAAGGAAAGGTAGAATATAGGCTCAGGGGTTCTGACACCAAGTAAAATGCTATTCTATGTGTCCTTATCAATGATAATCAACTTAAGTGACCCAGTGGATATAGTGCTAGTGCAGGAGACAGGAATAGTCATCTTCCTGAGTTCAGATATGACTTTAGATACGTATTAGTTGTGTGACTCTAGGCAAGTCACTCAACTTTCTTTGCCTAATCTCTACAATGAGCTGGAGAAGAAAACTGCAAACTATTCCACTATCGTTGCTAAGAAAAACCCAAATGGGGTCATGGAAGAGTCTGACAGGACTGAAAAATGACTGAATAACAACAACATCAATAATAGTCACCTTGAACTGAGATGAAGGTTGAGAAAATTGACTTGTGTAATCACTGGTTTCTTGACTTCCTTTTTATTTTTGTAATTAAAATAGAAACAATATAAACCTCATTTTAAAAATGATTTTGTTTTTTAAATCACCTATATTAAACCTCATTTTAAAAACGAGTTTGTTTTTTAAATCACTTAGATTTATCCATCACCATTTAATTGTATTTCTTTGCTTGTTTTTTGGTTTAAAGGCAGAAAAGGACTCTGCAAGCACAGACCCTTATTATTGCCTGTCTGACTTCATTGCTCCTTTGGAATCTGGAGTCCGTGATTACTTGGGCTTCTTTGCTGTGGCCTGCTTTGGAGTAGATGAACTGAGCAAGAGCTATGAGAAGCAATGTGACATCTACAGCAGCATCATGGTTAAAGCTCTGGGAGACCGGTTGGCAGAGGTAAAGAATGAGCCCTGCAAATCAGAACATCTTTTTTTTTTTTTTTTTTTTTTTTTTTGGCCAAACTCACTCTTAGAGACACGTTGGAGGCTGTATTGGGGATGAAATGAGCTGCTTGTTACTAGGTAGAAAAAAAAAGTGGATAACATGGTGGCCTCACAAACCTGGAAGAACTAGCAGCTTTTACTTGACTTCAGGAGCATTGGGGCAGATTCCAGTGCAGCTTGTAAGTAGTTTTGCACATTGAAAATGTCACATACTAAAACTTTCTATTTTAGTGGTGGTTAAAAAATTTCCATTCATCTGAATGTAGTTCCTTTGAGAGAAAGTTTCAGCTTTGGCAGAGGGACTTCTTATAGATTTCTTCCTTTCTCCTAAAACCTTGTTCTCTAATTCAATATCTGATTCTCACTTTTACTCACTATGGTCTAGGGTGGAGATGTCAAACGTGGGGCCTGTGAACAACCTGAAGCTAGAAAATATTAAAACTTAATTAGGTAATATTT
This sequence comes from Antechinus flavipes, assembly GCF_016432865.1. Lineage (NCBI taxonomy): Eukaryota > Metazoa > Chordata > Mammalia > Dasyuromorphia > Dasyuridae > Antechinus > Antechinus flavipes. The sequence goes on along the minus strand of NC_067401.1, from coordinate 93,990,053 downwards.
AATAAAATAATTTAAAAATACAATAAAATAATGTTACTGTGTAGTTTTCTAAATCAACCTGCAATGATCCTTATGTACACTTTAGTGATCCCTGTTTTTATTTGACACCTCCAGTCTAAGGTCATAAAATTCTTCCGTATAATTGGAACATAATGAGTCGTTCCCCTATTTCTTTTTTCTTTATTTCTTTAATTCAACAAACATTCATTAATCACCTACTATGTACAAAACTCTGGGACAGCAGAGATAATTTCAAGGAGTGTATATTTTACTGAAGTAATAAGACACAGTTGCATCAATACAAGATAATTTAAAGATAGAGAGAATGCAGCTGTTAAAGAATTAGGAAAAGTTTTCTGTGGAAGTTGGAACCTAAACCTTGAAGGATGCTAAAGTCTCTAAAAGGTTGAGGTGAGGAAGGGGTGTGGTCAGAAGATGGGGGGCAGGGCTAGTCTGTAAAGACATACATGGAATGGGAGATGGAACACCCAGGTCTAGAAATGTTAAGCAGGACAGTTTGCCTGTAACTTTTAGAATATGTGAAGGAAAGTAGAAGGAAGTAAATCCAGAAAGGTAAACTAGAGTCAGGACCATGAAAGGCTTTGAATGCTAGTTGGAGCTACTGAAGACTCTTGAGCAGGAGAGTAACATGATCAGGTATATGGCTTAAGAAGAATATTTTAGCAACTTTTTGGTCGAGAGAGAGTTACAAGCAAATGACTATTTAGGGGAATATTACAGTAATCCAGACTTGAAAAGGGATGAAGACTCAAACTAGGGAGATGGATATATATATATATAAGTATAAACAGATGTGAATGATAATTTAGGAGTAAAATCAGCAAGATTTGGTTATTGATTGAATGCAAGAGGTGAGGGAGTTCGAGAATGACTTTTGGTTTTGACTAGGCTTACATGATAGAAAAAAATTATAAAAAAAATTTTTTTCCCCAGGGGAAAAGGAACATGTGGGAGGAAGAAAAAATTAAATTTTGGCAACTGAAAAAAAAAATTACATAATTTTAAAAAAGGAGAGAGAGAAAATGAATCTCAAGTTAAGCACCTGGGAAATTGGAAAAATGTCCACAGCAGAAATGGGGAAGTTTGGAGGAAGAGCAGGTTTAGGAGAAAGATAATGTATTCTGTTTTAGGCATGTTGCATTTGAGATGACTATGGAATATTCATTTGGAGCTGTCCCAAGGCAGGTGATTATATGAGAATAGAGTACTGGAGAAAGGAATTGGGAAGTCATCTGGATTGTAATTGAACCATGAACATAAACCAAGCTAGTAAAATCAAGGAGCAGACTATAGAGAGAAAAAAGACCCAGGACAAAACCTACCTTGGCTGATAATTCAGCAATTTCAGTGTGAGTCTTGATTTCATTGATAGAGCCAGAAGTGACAATAGAGACCATCTATGTCAGTACCATTTTACAGATGGAGGAAATTGTGACCCTCAAATGACACGTCCAAGGTTAGCTAAAAAGTGACTGGCAAAATGCAAATTCATTAAGTCTTTTAACTCCATATATAATAATTGTTTCTAAACACATTATATTTTATAATTTTTATTATATATATTTCTATTTTATAGTTCTTTATAATTCTTATATAATTCTTTATAATGTATAATTCTATTTTAGACCTTTTCTCCTTATGTATGAAATTAAGGTTAAAGGTTGGTTTTATTGCTTTTTTTTTTTTTTTTAATAAAGATGTCAAGTGTTAATGTCACCTCTAGGAGTAAGATTAGAATACTTTCTAGTAGGACAAAACTCCTTGAGGAAAAGGATAGTTTCATTTTTTGATTTTGTATCTCCCAAGAACTTAGCTTGGTATCTTACATGTAGCATTGACTAAATAAATGTTTATGTTGTGTTTTTTTGTAAATATTTTATTGATGTCTTTAAAAAATATATATATCACTATAGTTTGCCCCCAGGATCTTTCCTCCTCCTCTTCCAGAGAGCCATTCTAAATAACAAGTAGTATTTTTTTAAACAAAAATGAAAAAGAAGTAAAAATTAATACAATTGACTAATGGATTGAAAAAGTTCAAAAATAGATGTGTGCAATTGTCTGCAAAGATGGGAAGGAAGCATTGTTCTCATATCTCTTCTTTTGAGTTATGCTTGCTCTTTGTAATTTTTCAGTGTTCATATTTGCTTTGTATATGGTTGGTCTTTCCATTTACATTGCTGTAGCATAATATATGTTGTTTTTTTGGTTCTGTTTACTTCACTCTGCCTCAGTTGATATAGATCTTTATATGGATGCTCTATATTAATCACGTTTTTTAATAGTACAATAATATTTCATTACATTCCTTTACCATAATTTGTTTATATTTCCCAATTAATGATTATCTGCTTTGTTCTCACTCTTTGCTATCACAGAAAGTGTAGCTATCCATATTTTAGTGCATTTGGGGATTCTCTTTTTATCAATCTTGGGGCATAGATCCAGTAATCAAATCTGTGGGTCAAAAGATATGGATCTTTTAAATCATTTTATTTGCTAATTTTAATTGTTTTCCAAAATAGTTTTATTGATCCACTGGTATACTTGTCCCTAAATGAAGGTTTATTGAATTGAGCTTTTCCTCCAGTAGGCTTTTTTTTGCTAGTAGTGAAAGTTTCAGCGTTCCCTTGTATGTTTTGTACCAGTAGTACATAGTGGTGTGTGAGCTGATATTGGAATAGAGGAAAGAATGGAGACTTATTTATTGGGGTACACTGAAAAGCACTTTATTTGGAATTAGAAGATTTGAATGTTGAATCCCAGATCTTCTCTTTACTACCTATAGGATCTTAGGTAATTCACTTAAACTCTCATGGCCTCAGGTTTCTTTAAAATTAAAGGGTTGAACTCCCTTGGATGGAATCTCAAGCTTTAAATCCTGTGATCTCAAGATGAGGTTTCAAATGCTGAGCTGATGCCTGATTTAGACAAAGAAGACTAGATGATTAAGGAACAAATATGAGACAAATCCACTTTCTTCTCTGCAGCCTCCTAGACCAAGGCCCTTTCCTTCTGCTGCCTTAGGATTTAGCAGGAGGCAGATGGGGAGAAGGATTAACACTAGCCAAAGTGATCCTTCGAGGCCACCTAATCTAATCCCTCCTCATCGTACAGATGAAGGAACTGAGCCCAAGGAAAGTTTAATGACCTACCCAAAGTTACTCAGAGTACTTAGTGTCTGAGATGGGATTTGAACTAAATTGTCTTCTTTCAGAATCTAGCCCTCTTTTCCGTGACATTTCACTTCCTGTGCCACTGCTCTGGGTAAAGATGGCAACTTTTCTGTTCAAGGCTTTTGCAGAAGAACTTCATGAAAGGGTTCGCAAAGAATTGTGGGCTTACAGTGAAGGTGAGCAGCTAGATATTGCCGACCTGCGGAGAATCCGGTATGGGGGCATCCGCCCTGCTCCTGGCTATCCCAGCCAACCTGACCATACTGAGAAGCTTACAATGTGGAAACTCGGCCATATTGAAGAAACTACAGGTATTGGTCTGCACAAGAAAGTAGTCCCTTGAGGCAGAAAGCACCTGAGCTAAGCCTAAGAAAAATACATTTATATAACTAGTGGCATTTAAGCCACATATGTAGGTTTAATCTATCGTATTAGTGTGTTGTGCTTATTACTTAATTTTAGTATTTTGTTTTTCACCTGAGTCTGGTAGTTAATTATACAAGGCATGGAAAAAAAATACCCAAGTGGCATATCAATTTAGTACTTGAAGAAATATTAAGCTTTCATTAGGGCTTTTTAAATCCACTTTGCTTTCCTTTTCACCCCCAAATCACCGTTAACATGATAATGTAAGTATAGATAACTCATCCTTGTTTGGGTCAGGATACTCTGAACCTGGGTGAGGCTACTTGAAAGTAGCTATTTTCTTGTGGATCATTAGATTCTTAAGTCAAGGTGGCATAATGGGTAGATAGCCCTCTCAGAGTCAGGGAGACCTGTATTCAAATTTGACTTTTGTCATATAACTGACTCTGATCCCTGAATGAGCCATTTAACTTCTCAATACCCCAGCCTCCTCTATTAAGATTATAAAGTATAGGCTATTCCCCCAGTAGAAAGAGTTTGTTTTTTAAGAATTCCCAATGCAAAAGAAATCACTGGTCCAAAAAAAATTTTTTGGAGGCCCTAGAACCCACTAATCTATTCAGGAATTTCTTATATGAGCATATATCCAGGTTTAGGGTAGACAACTTAAAGTACTTTGGACAAAGATGAGTTATATGAAGCTATATTTATGTCCAGGTCTTGGGCAGGGGTCCCCAGAAGGGATTCAGAATGATGGTGGGGTAGAAGGCCTTCATTCTCTTCTTCTCTCATCCATATAAGAGGGTCATTTGTCCTGCAACAATTGGCTGTTCTGGGCCATTCTGCTTCCTTTTGGCCATTTTTGGGACAGCCATCATTAGTAGTAACTAGTTTCGGGTCTACAGAGTCATAGCCCCAGTTGGTTGTCATGGCCCTGCCCTTTTTCAGGAAGCAAGTCCAGCAGATAGACATGCTCACTCCACCTCATGGACCCAGAGCTATGACTTTCATTATTTGTTCTTTTTTTCATCTTCCCAGGAATCAGACTTACAGAATCATTAGCAATGGCACCAGCTTCATCCGTTTCTGGTCTCTACTTTGCCAATCTGAAGTCCAAATATTTTTCTGTTGGTAAAATTTCCAAGGACCAGGTAATAATATTTATCATTGTAGATGTCTTTCTGTGAAACCTAAATGTTAAATTGTTATACTCATCTGAATCTAAATGTAAATTGGACTAAGTTGGGAGAAGACAATAGAACTTTGTTCACTTAATGCTTGAATTTGATCTTTTCTCTCCCTTCCCCTGGCCTCTCCTCCCCCCCCAGCATCTTTTTTTTTTCCTTCCAATAATTATTAATACATGGTATTTTCTGCCTGAAGAACGATCTTATTATAAATTAATTAAATTAAATTAAATGCCTATTAATGACTGTTAAAAAGAATCTGCCTAGAATTCAGGTAGAATAGATTCCAAGCCTGGCTGTATAACCCTAGAAAAGCACATAACCTCTGAGTGCCTCCCTCCCCAAACAACCCACTAAGAATATAGATTGTAAAGCAGTTTGGACCATCCCATTAGGCAGCTTCTATGCTAACAAAATCTCTTTCCTTAATAGGAGTCTATCCTTAAACCAATGAAATTAGATCCAGACCCCCCCCCAAAAAAAAAAAAAAAAAAAGTTGATATAATATCATGTTTAGTAATTTTCAATTGACTTCCCCTGATCCCTTTTGGGGTTTTCTCTTGGCAAAGATACTTGAGTGTTTTGCCATTTTCTTCAGCTTATTTTATAAAAGAGTAAACTGAAGCAAAAAAGGTTAAGTGACTTGCCCAGTGTCCCACAGTAGTAATGATACCTGAGACCAAATTGAAATTTGGGATGACGAGTCTTTCTAACTTAAGAACTAGCACTCTGTCCGTTGCCCTACTTATTTATTGATACCTACCTAGCCTAATAGATTGCTATAAAAATCATTCTGGATTTGGAGCTAAGTAGTTAAGTTCAGATTCCTCATATGTTAAGAATGTCATGACCTCAGGGAGCCTCATTTTCCTACCTGTAAAGTGAGAAGTGTGGAGAAAAATATGTGACCTCTAAGGATCCTTCCAACTCTACACTCTGGAGCTACATCCCTAAGAATATAAATAGAAAGAGCATTGGGTTCTTTGCCACTATTTGGTTGTGTGACCTTGGGCAAATTCATTAAGGTCTCCACCCATTACCTCATGGGCAACATAAGAGTTATAGCCAGATGACATATAGTGATTAGATCTTCCTGATCAACATGTTGTTGTTGTTATGCCAGGGTTAGAGACTTAGGTTTACAAAGTCAATGCTACAGTAACAGGTTATTTTTCATCTTCCTTTGCAGATTGAAGATTATGCTTTGAGGAAAAACATGTCTGTGGATGAAGTTGAGAGATGGCTGGGACCCATTTTGGGATATGATGCAGACTAACTCTTCTATCTTCTTTCTCCCCCCTAAAGATAACTTCAGAAAATAGACTCCTGAGTGCCTTTAAAAATGCCACAGTTAATTATCATTAAATGGATTGGCCTTCTTAAGGTTTGGGAAGATGGGGAAAACCCCATTTGATGGTGCAAGAGATGCAAAAGTCATCATGTATTTATTTATTATGGGACACTGAAAGTAAGCTGCTCCTTTTTTTTTCTTTTTTTAAATAAGCAAACTACAGAGATAGCCAACTGTAGTCATACATATCAGAGACTATGCAAGATGTTAACTGATTGCTTTTATTTTTGTATGTGTTGGACATGTGCTAAGAGTTAGTAAATAAAATAGAAAGCGAGGTATTTTTCGGTAGGTAGCTAAAATACTTGGTTAGCTTCTCAAAAATTTTATGTTTACCTCATACTTAGAATAGCATTTTTACAGATAATTTATCTGGACTTTTTTTTTTTTTTTTTAAACTCAAGAGTCCCAGTTTAGTTCAGTCTGGAATCAGGAGGACTTGGGTTAGAATTCCACCTCCAAGATACACTGTGTAAGTGTTGCAGTTTACCTTTACTTTATAGAGTCTCAATTTCCTAAACAATGGGGATAATAATATCCACAGGACCTATCTCCCAAGATGATTGTGATACTCTAGTGAAGAAGTATAGACAATGTACCTTGCATAAGTTGGTAATTATTAATAGAAATGTGAACTTAAGGCCAAACGGCATTATGAGAAATGAGATATTAAGAACAGATATAGTTTACTTTTTTTTAAATTTTTTCTCCCTGGTGTTAAATATTTGGTGAATTAGATTGAACTTGACAGTTAAATATTGAATGGAAGAAAGTGGGCTGCTCTCCCTCCACAAAACGTCATTTTAAAAGATAATTGAGTATATTTATGTCAAAGTGAGCATTACAAGTACATGCCAGCAAGAATCTCACTTGAGTGGAGGCAGATCCATGGTAGCTCAGGGTTAGAGAAAATAAAATCATCTCAGAGGCAATATCATGGAAGTATTTTAATTTTATCCTGCCTATTTATCATTCTCTCTCTACTCTCCTAACTCCCCTCAAAGATATCAAGATTTCTGTGCCAGGAAAAGAATGCTCAGCAACATTGTCCTTTTTCAAAAATGTTTTAGATCTGTGGCTAAGTATTGGGCTTTCTCTCCCAACTTCAGCCTCACGCTCTTAATGAAAACTTTGTTCAACACACTTACACACATTGAATTTTCCCTTATTAGAACTCTTGATAATCACAATCTCTATTGTACACATATAGTTCAATTTTTATTGGATTTTAAAATATTTTATATGCATGTCAAAGTTGCATAATTAAATTATTAGCTTCTTAAGGATAGGGACCATATATTATTCTATAGTATATCCCTCATAGCATCTAAAACAGTATGTGGCAGATAGGAGATTCCATTTGAGAGCCAGTAATCTAGGTTATGAGAGAAATATATTTCTGGTAGACAGAGAGCTGATTTAAGCTTCAGAGAATCTGCCTCTGAAACAGATTAGCTGGGTTACTTCATGCATCTTTCACTGGCCCTAGCTCCTGTAAATTTCAGAATAGTAGCTAATCTGCATTAGGGGGAAGTTTCTTCTCTGGACATTACCTGCAGCAATAAATTTGCAGGTCTGGACCAAAAAAAAAAAAAAAAGCTTTTTCAAATAAGAGATAGGAAAGAGGGAAAGAGAACAAGTATTTGTTAAGTGTCTATGTTCTTCAGGTACTGTTCTAAGTGTTTTACAGATGTTCTTTGATGAGGTAAGATTCCCATGTCCTTCGGTTTGTAGGTCACAAAACAGTGACTAGAGAAAAAGTACCTTTTACTGTACCTTGCTAGCTTTGCCAGCCATTTATTATGTAAGCCCAAAGATCACATTTTAAGAGTTGTTTTCTCAAAGCATTTAGGTCAATTGTTGTACTGTGTGTGTGTGTGTGTGTGTGTGTGTGTGTGTGTGTGAAATGAGAAAAATATCCTTATGTGCTTTTAAAAAAAAGTGGATTGCTCATGCATAGATGTTTAATGTGTGTGTGTGTGTGTGTGTGTGTGTGTGTGTTCTGCTTCATATATGCTGCAAAGCATTTAATGAGCTCTCTAGCATTTATGTATTTTTTAAAAATCTGACATGAGAGAAAAGAATTTTTAAATATGTTACATATGAATGGAATTAACAGCAGTCTATTTTTACCATTAAATGTCTTTTCGTCATCTTTTCTGCCCTTTTGTAGATGGAACTGTATCTTTGAATCTATTGTCAAGAGAACTGTATGTCAGTTGTCACCTTTTCTAGGGGGGAAAATTGTGTGTGCATATGAAAGATTGAAATATAAAATAAAATTTGAAAATATCCATCTTGCTTCATTCTCATATGTCAAGCAGAAGTTGTTAGGAAAGTACTTGGGAGAAGATACCTGCATCCTGCAGGCAGATGTTCTACATTAAGATTCCTACCTATCTGGATCTTCACCTAAGGGGTGTCTAGCAAGCCTCCCTCTCCTCTCCTATTACTTAATCATTTTAAATAAAGCTGAAGATGTTTTCCCCCTCCCGACTACCAAAGAAATGTGCATTCCAGAGCATCCCCATTAAGCTATTAGCCATTTTATTTCTATCATGACTAGGTATATAGAGCAATGTGTAAAAAAGGTGGTTGATACATAATGTGTACAGGTAAGATCATGTTCTGATGGTTTTAAGACTATTTCTGCAAATTAAGCCAAGTTTATTCCCAAAGGATATAAGAATTATGGAGAAGTTTGATAAGAAATAGGTTTTTTATATGTGTGTGTATATGTGTGTATATATATATATATAAGTAGTTTTAGTTTGTTGGAAATAGATCAGTGAAATCTAAAGCAATGTAACTTTAGAGCTACATTTTCAATTGTCATTATTATTTAGAAGTTATGGTCTGAAGAGGATAGCATGTTATTTTTGTCTGACAAAAGTTTCTTGAGAGCTACATATAGATTGTTTGTGAGCCACATGCAACTCTAGATATAAGATATGAATGTCACTGCAGGACAGTTTGTTCACTCTTGCTATCATGAAAGCATCAGGGAAGAAAGGAATCATGTGCTGGCCTCTGGCCTGTAAAACATATTGTGTGTGTTTGTGTGTGTGTGTTGAAGGAGGAGAACCCCTCTTGAGGATAGATATCTTAGAATCCTAATACAAATATGGGCCTTACAAGTCATCAGAACCAATCTTTTCCTGATAAAATCACGTCAAACATTCATTGACTCCTGGGTATATAATATATGTGTGCGTGTGTGTGTGTGTGTGTGACAAAGTATCCATTGAAGTCATAGTCTCAAAGCTGGAAGGGACCATCATAGGACATCTAGTCAAACTAACAGATGAAGTGGAATCTCCGTCTCTGCTTTCAGATAACAGGCATTCTGCATCCACATTAAAGACTTCTAGTTAAAAGGATTGATTGCTTCTGAAGACCACCCGTATCAGTGTTCCTTTCTCCCATTGGTTCTTTCCAAAACCTTATTTATTATAGCTTTTTATTTACACGATATATGCATGGGTAATTTTTCAACATTGACTCCTGCAAAGCCATCTGTTCCAACTTTTGCCCTTTTCCCCCCACCCTCTCTCCTAGATGGCAGGTAGACCAATACATGTTAAATATGTTAAAAGTATATGTTAGAGATGGGTGGAACCAAGATAGTGGAGTGGACACACACATCTTCCTGAGCTCTCCTTTACCCTTAGACTACTTTTTATGCTACAGCTTTGGAATTAGTGCTTAACTATCAAAACCTGCCATTATTGGAAGTACAGCAAATTACAGAAGATAATCTCGAAATTCACCAGAAAAGGTCTGTTTTTGCTCAGGGCAGGGATGGCTAGGCCAGGAGCAGCAGCAGGCAGTGAGAGCAGTGAAGGCAGCTCACACTGAGCAGATCAGAGTGAGCAGGGTGTGGTCTTCGCATGCTAAAAATTTGTGGGGAGAACTTTACCACAGTGTCGGCTATTCTGCCCTGGCCGCAAGCCAGTAGATCAGCAGAGAAACTATAAACACAGGGGGTAAAGACTATAATCCAAAAACGCTAGGGTCTTGGGACCTGGCCACACCCACCCAGCACCAAGAGGGACTCTCACAATCTCAGCAGGCAAGCGCTAATCCCAGCGAAAATGCTGATCACAGCATAGCCATTGCTGGCTGCTTCACTGCTCCTTCCTGAGGTGTCTTGAGGAAGCTTGGTAACACCACACTGTGCCAAAAGCAGACTGCAGTTGTTTTTTTCCTTCTTAAAATGAGTAAAAAGTTAATGTGAGCTCTTAACTATAGATAGCTTCTATACTGATAGAGAGCAGACTTCAAACCTTGAAGAGAGTCAAAACAGTGTCTCCAGATGAATCCCCAAAGGGGATTATGACCTGATCCCCACCACACAAGGCTCTGATAGAAGAAATTAGAATTGCAGCAGATTTCTTGGGAGGCTTCTGGAGGCAGCCTTAGTTTCAGTTCAGAGTAATAATCACCTCAAATGCAGCCAGGAGTTAAAAGTCCATTTCTTTATTGTCTTTTCCAAAATAGCCCAGTTAGCTTTCTTAGAGGCCTATCTCTCTCCTTGGTTCCAAGAGCTCCTGTTGCTAATCCTTTGCCTCTTCCAGCTTCAGCCTCTCTTCTTCCGAATCTTGACTTCTCAATCTCCCCCAGTGCTCCCAGTGGGTTGTCCTTTTATATGATTTTTCAGAGGTGTGAGCTCAAAGGTTGACCCCTCTTCTGAGAGTGGGATTGTGGCCTTCTAACTTGTGAATCTTCTCCACTCCCCTCTGACATGTGAATCTCCTGGACTCCTCTCTGACTTGTGAATCTTGTAGAACTCCAACAAGTACTAAACACATTAGGGAACCAGAGAACTGCTAAGCGCGATGCTAAAATTAGACAACCGACATAGCACCTTGTAAGAATCCTAAAAGCATACAAAGTTCCTTAACCTTTTGGAATCTCAGATTCCAGGCCTCTCGATCTTTAACGTGGATGCTGCTAGATCCTAAGCAATCCTTATTGTGGCCCCTCTATATTTGAATTGTTTTTTTCTAGCCACTTGTAGCATAATTTCCTCGGTCTGATAGTTCTGAAATTTAGCCACAATATTTCTTGGAGTAGGCTAAATAGAAGAGAATACAGAAATTGTAAGGGAAAGGTTTAAGAAAAGGGGAGGGACTCTAAGGGGTGAGGGATCCTAAAGAGGGAGGACTTCATGAGGCAAGTGATGTTCACAAGTTTAATACGGGGGAGGGATGTAAGGCAGAAAGAAAAGAGAAAAGCATAAGCAGGGGTTAACAAGATGGCAGGAAATACAGAGTTAGTGTAATTTTAACCATAAATGTGAATGGGGTAAACTCCCCCATAAAGTGGAGGTGGATATCAGGCTGGATTAAAAGTCAGAATCCTACAATATGTTGTTTATAGGAAACACACCTGAAGCGGGGAGATATATAAAGAGTAAAGGTAAAAGGCTGGAGCAAAATCTGCTATGCTTTAGGTGAAGTCAAAAAAGCAGGGGTAGACATCCTGATCTCAGATCAAGCAAAAGCAAAAATTGATCTAATTAAAAAGAGATAAGGAGGGGCACTATATCTTGCTAAAGGGCAGCATAAATAATGAAGAAATATCAATATTAAACATATATGCACCAAGCATCTAAATTTTTTGGGGGGGAGGGTTTCCTGGAACTTTATTTATTTTATAATAACTTTTTATTGACAGAACTCATGCCAGGGTAATTTTTTACAACATTATTCCTTGCACTCACTTCTGTTTCAATTTTTCCCCTCCCTCCCTCCACCCCCTCCCCTAGATGGCAAGCAGTCCTATATATGTTAAATATGTTGCAGTATGTCCTAGATACAATATATGTATGCAGAACTGAACAGTTCTCTTGTTGCACAGGGAGAATTGGATTCAGAAGGTAAAAATAACCCCGGGAAGAAAAACAAAAATGTAAATAGTTTACATTCATTTCCCAGTGTTCTTTCTTTGGGTGTAGCTGCTTCTGTCCATCATTGATCAACTGAAACTGAGTTAGGTCTCTTTGTCAAAGAAATCCACTTCCATCAGAATACATCTTCATACGGTATTGTTGTTGAAGTATATAATGATCTCCTGGTTCTGTTCATTTCATTTAACATCAGTTCATGTAAGTCTCTCCAAGCCATCCTGCTGGTCATTTCTTATAGAACAATAATTCCATAACATTCATATACCACAATTTACCCAACCATTCTCCAATTGATGGGCATCCATTCAATTTCCAGTTTCTAACCACTACAAACAGGGCTGCCACAGCATCTAAATTCTTAAAAGAGAAATTGAGAGCTGCAAGAATAGACAGCACAACTATAATAGTGGGAGATCTCAACATTGCACTCTCATAATTAGATAGAACAAACCACAAAATAAATAAGAAAGAAGTCAAAGAGGTAAATAGAATACTAGAAAAGTTAGGTATGATAGATCTTTGGAGAAAACTAAATGGAGACAGAAAGGAGTACACTTTCTTCTCAGCAATTCATGGAACCTATACAAAAATTGACCATATATTAGGACATAAAAACCTCAAATTCAAATGCAGAAAGGCAGAAATAGTAAGTGCATCTGTTTCAGACCACGATGCAATAAAAATTTAATTCAATAAAAAGCCAGGGGAAAATAGACCAAAAAATAATTGGAAACTAAATAATCTCATCCTAAAGAATGATTGGGTGAACCAGAAAATCATAGACATACTGAATAATTTCACCCAAGAAAATGACAATATTGAGACGTCTTACCACAATGTGTGGGATGCAGCCAAAGTGGTAATAAGGGGAAATTTTATATCTCTAGAAGCCTACTTGCATAAAATAGAGAAAGAGAAGGTCAATGAACTGGACATGCAACTAAAAATGCTAGAAAAGGAACAAATTAAAACTCCCCCAGTCAAACACTAAACTTGAAATTCTAAAAATAAAAGGAGAGATTAATAAAATTGAAAGTAAAAAACCTATTGAATTAATAAAACTAAGAGTTGGTTTTATGAAAAAACCAACAAAATAGATAAACCCTTAGTAAATTTGATTAGAAAAAGGAAAGAGGAAAATCAAATTGTTAGTATTAAAAATGAAAAGGAAGAACTTGCCACTAATGAAGAAGAAATTAGAACAATAATTAGGAGTTACTTTGCCCAACTTTATGCCAATAAATTAGATAAGAAATGAAATGGATGAATACCTTCAAAAATATAGCTTGCCCAGATTAACAGAGGAAGAAATAAATTGGTTAAATAGTCCCATTTGAAAAAAAGAAATAGAACAAGCTATTAATCAGCTCCCTAAGAAAAAAATCCCCAGGACCAGATGGATTTACATGTGAATTCTACCAAACATTTAAAGAACAATTAACTTCAATGCTATATAAACTATTTGAAAAAATAGGAATTGAAGGAGTCCTACCAAATTCCTTTTATGACACAGACATTATACTGCTACCTAAAACAGTAGGATGAAAACAGAGAAAGGAAATTATAGACCAATCTCCCTGATGAACATTGATGCAAAAATCTTAAGTAAAACACTAGCAAAAAGATTACAAAAATCATCCCCAGGATAATATACCATGACCAAGTAGGATTTATACCAGGAATGTAGGGCTGGTTCAATATTTGGAAAACTATTAGTATAATTGACCATATCTATAACCAAACTAACAAAAACCATATGATCATCTCAATAGATGCAGAAAAAGCATTTGATAAAATCCAACACCCATTCCTATTAAAAACACTAGAGAGTATAGGAATAAATGGACTTTTCCTTAAAATAGTAATATCTATTTAAAACCATCAGTAAGCATCATATATAATGGTGATAAACTGAAAACATTCCCAATAAAATCAGGAGTGAAACAGGGTTGCCCACTATTACCATTACTATTCAATATTGTATTAGAAAAGCTAGCTTCAGCAATAAGAGATGAAAAAAAGATTAAAGGAATTAGAGTAGGCAATAAGGAAACCAAATTATCACTCTTTGCAGATGATATGATGGTATACCTAGAGAACCCCAGAGATTCTACTAAAAAGCTATTAGAAATAATTCATAATTTTAGCAAAGTAGCTAGATACAAAATAAATCCCCATATATCCTCAGCATTTTTATACATCACCAACAAAATCCAACAGCAAGAGATACAAAGAGAAATTCCATTCAGAATAACTGTTGATAGCATAAAATATTTAGGAATCTATCTGCCAAGGGAAAGTCAGGAACTATATGAGCAAAACTACAAAACACTTTCCACACAAAGTCAGATCTAAATAACTGGGAAAATATTAAATGCTCTTGGATAGGCCGAGCAAATATAATAAAGATGACAATACTACCTAAACTAATTTCTTTATTTAAAACTACCAATCAGACTCCCAAGAAACTATTTTAATGACCTAGAAAAAGTAACAACAAAATTCATATGGAAGAACAAAAGGTCAAGAATTTCAAGGGAACTAATGAAAAAAAATCAAATGAAGGTGGCCTAGTGTACCAGATCTAAAACTATATTATAAAGCAGTGGTCACCAAAACCATTTGGTATTGGCTAAGAAATAGACTAGTTGATCAGTGGCATAGGTTAGGTTCACAGGACAAAATAGTCAACAACTATAGCAATCTAGTATTTGGACAAACCCAAAGAGGCCAACTTTTGGGATAAGAATTCACTATTTGATAAAAATTGTTCGGAAAATTGGAAATTAGTATGGCAGAAACTAGGCATTGACCCAAACTTAACTGTACACCAAGACAAGATCAAAATGGGTTCATGATTTAGGCATAAAGAATGAGATTATAAATAAATTAGAAGAACATAACATAGTTTACCTCTCGGACTTGTGGAGGAGGAAGGAATTTGTGACTAAGGAAGAATTAGAGATCATTATGGATCACAAAATAGAAAATTTTGATCATATCAAGTTAAAAAGCTTTTATACAAACAAAACTAATGCAGACAAAGTTTGAAGGGAAGCAATAAACTGGGGAAACATTTTTACAGTCAAAGGTTCTGATAAAGGCCTCATTTCGAAAATATATAGAGAATTGATTCTAATTTATAAGGAATCAAGCCATTCTCCAATTGATAAATGGTCAAAGAATATGAACAATTTTCAGATGATGAAATTGAAACTATTTCTACCTCTATGAAAAGATGCTCCAAATCATTATTGATCAGAGAAATGCAAATTAGGACAACCCTGAGATACCACTACACACTTGTCAGATTAGCTAAGATAACAGGAAAAGATAATGATAAATGTTGGAGGGGATGTAGGAAAACTGGGACACTAATACATTGTTGGTGGAACTGTAAATGGATCCAACCATTCTGGAGAGCAATCTGGAACTATGCTCAAAAAGTTATCAAACTGTGCATACCCTTTGATCCAGCACTGTTACTACTGAGCTTGTATCCTAAAGAGACATTAAAGAAGGAAAAGGGATCTATATGTGCAAAAATGTTTATGGCAGCCTTTTTCATAGTGGCTAGACACTGGAAATTGAGTGGATGCCCATCAGTTGGAGAATGGCTGAGTAAATTATGGTATATGAATATTATGGAATATTTTTTTTTCTGTAAGAAATGACCAGCAGGCTGAATACAGAGAGGCTTGGAGAGATTTACATGAACTGATGCTGAGTGAAATGAGCAGAACCAGGAGATCATTATGCACTAAAACAACAATACTATATGAGGAACAAATCTGATGGCAGTGTCTATCTTCGGCAAAGAGAGAATCCAATTGATCAGTAATGAAGAGTATTAGCTGCACCCAGAGAGAGAACACTGGGAAATGAGTGGGGATCACAATATAGCATTTGCATACTTTCTGTTGTTGTTTGCTTGCATTTTTGTTTTTCTTCCCAGGTTATTTTTAACTTTCTAAATCTGATTTTTCTTGTGCAACAAGATAACTGTATAAATATATACATATTTCTTTCCAGTTTTTACTCATTGCTCTTTATTTTGCCCCATTGTTCTGCCTTTGGAGCCAAGCAGACCAAGTCTAATCCTCCTTCTGTATTATAGCCCTGAAGATATATTAAGACAACTAGACTATACCTTTACCAACATCCCCTCCCTCTCTTGCCCCAGCCTACTTTGTTCAGATTAAGTTTCCTTAATTTCTTTAACTAACCAGTGGTACATTGAATGTGTTACTTGGTGTCAGTAAGGCCTGTTTCCCATGGCAGACATGACTTTGGGCAAATCAATTAAACTTTGTATTAGTTTCCATCTATAAAATTGAGATCATAACAACTATTTCCCAGGTTTATTGTGAGGATCAAATTAGATCATATCTGTAAAATGCTTTACAAACTATAAAGTGTTATATAACTGCTAGATAGTATTAATTGTGTGCATAGTTTTGTCTAGCTCTTTTCAGAAATCTGGGGATAAAACCCCTCACAAATGTACAGATTTGGAAAAAGGACAAAGGATGGAGAAGATGGAAAAAGACTAGAGTTATTTGTACTAGCCCAGAGGGAAGAAGAGGAATTAGTGCTATTAAACAACTTTCTCCTTCCCCCTTCCCCCCTCTCCCCACCCTGCCCCACTGCAAGGAGTCATGCACTCAATGAGCAGAATACTCCTTTTTTATGTAACAATGAAATTGCAGTTTCACAAAGGCGAATACATTAGCAGCACTGCTGGAAAGTCATCAAAAACTCACGGCTAAGTTACTATTCCTTGAATATGCTGCACTTGAATATCCCACATGTGTGGGTGCTGTTTCTGACACCTCAAGGGAAGCCAGTAATAGTGTAAAGCAGAGAAATTGTGACTGGTTGGCAGTTATTAAAAAGTTTTTATTTGGTGTTGATCTGCATTTTTTTACCCACTCCACAGAATTGTCCAGCCACTTAGAATGTTTGGGTGGTCTGTTATCTCTTAGTATTGAGAGTGAAGAGAAATTAAAAAGCCTCTTGATGAAGGTAAAAGAAAGCATAAAAACTCGCTTGAAGCTTATTATCAAAGAAACTTAGATCTTGGCAATTGGTTCCATCACTTCCTGGCAAATGGAGAAGAAAAGGAAAGAATCAGATTTGCTATTCTTGGGTTCAAAGATCACTGCAGATGGCCACTGCAGCCATGAAATAAATGATGTTCCTTGGAAGGAAAGCTGTAGCATATCTGGACAGCATACTAAAAAAGCAGAAACTTCACCCTGCCAACAAAAGTCATACCATAAAAGCTATGCTCTTTCCACTACCAATGTATGGATGTGAGAGTTGGAATATAAGGAAAGCTGACCACTATAGAATTGATGCTTTTCTATCGAGGTGCTGGAGAATACTATAGAGATGCCCTTGCAAATTAGTCAATAATTCAAGCCAGTCATTGGAAGGTACTGAAACTTAAAAACTTGGCCATAAGGAAAAAACAGAAATCATTGGGAAAACCTCTTAATGTTGGGAAAGATGGAAGGCAAAAAGAAAAAGGAATGGCAGAGGATGAGATGGATAGATCATGTTGTAGAAAATGAACATAAATTTGGACAGTTGAATGACCTACAAGGTATGTATACAAGAATACAGGTAGACACTGAAATACAAAGTGAAAAGTTGATTTCAACAAACGTTACATGTCCATTAACCATGTGGCTATACTTAGGTTTTATACAAACTTGCTATTTTATACATGCTGCTCCATACCTCATCTTCATATCTTTGCAGCGTTTTTACCATGTTGACATGTCCCTTATAATCTCTTGACTCCCTTCCAGATTTGGCTCAAATTAAACCTTCATCAAGAGGATTTGTAAGGTCCATCTTGTCCTCTTGTTCCTCTAATTCCAACTAGTGTCTTCCTCTTTAAAATTCCTTCTGACTAAATCATAGGTCTTTTTGTGCCTGTTTATGTATATATTCGTCATTAGAATGTAAGTACCTTGAGGACAGAGATCTTTTTCTGTCTTTATACCCCTAGATCTCAGTACAGTGCATGACATAGTAAACACTTAATAATTGTTGATTGATTGATTATACAAAACATTTGAGGGAATATTGCAGTGTATATTGCAGCAAAAACAATGACAAATATCTTGCTCAGGCTTTGTGAAGGAGAAAAATAAGATTATTTTCAAATAATTATATGTCACCTAAACATTCCTCCCATATTTATTCTCCAGTTTTTAAAAGTTGACAGGTTTGAGACCACAGCTTTGAACTCCTTTCAAAGAAGACCATCAGCATCATAAAAATACATTTAATCATCACATGTGACTCAGGAACCCCATGTTCATACTTTAGTGAACAGTCAGAGGTCTCACAGAAAAAAATGTCATCCAATGGTTCCATAAATTTTAATTAAATGGCTTTGATAAACAATGATGATCAACCAAGTGTTATCAAAATGTCATGAAGATTGTGTATATGAATATTATGGAATATTATTGTTCGGTAAGAAATGACCAGCAGGATGATTTCAGAAAGGCCTGGAGAGACTTACGTGAACTGATGTTAAGTGAAATGAGCAGGACCAAGAGATCATTATATACTTCAACAGCAATACTATATGATGATCAATTCTGATGGGTGTGGCCATCTTCAACAATGAGATGAACAAATCAGTTCCAATGGAGCAGTAATGAACTGAACCAGCTATACCCAGCGAAAGAACTCTAGGAGATGACTAAGAACCATTACATTGAATTCCCAATCCCTCTATTTTTGCCTGCCTGCATTTTGGATTTCCTACACAAGCTAATTGTACAATATTTCAGAGTCCAATTCTTTTTGTACAGCAAAATAACGGTTTGGTCATGTATACTTATTTTGTATTTAATTTATATTTTAATATATTTAACATCTACTGGTCATCTTGCCATTTTGGGGAGGAGATGCGGGGAAGGAGAGGAAACATTGAAACAAAAGGTTTTGCAATTGCCAATGCTGTAAAATTACCCATACATATAACTTGTAAATAAAAAACTATTAACAAATAAAATAAAATAAAATAAATATCATGAACAAAGATCTCAGTATTAACCATCTAGCCTAATTAATGCCTGAATAAAAATCCTCTCTGTAACATACCAAATTGATCATTTTGCATTTGCTTGAAGAAATAATGCATTTTACTTAATAGGTGCTCCATGATAATATTTGATGAATGAATGAATGCATGAAGTTGTGTGCTCAGGGGTATGTGATCATATTAAATTTCAGTCCTTGAGCTTGTTATAGTTTGTAGGAAGTAAGTCATTCTTGGTGCAACTAGATGTCATAATGAATGGAATGTTGGGCCTGGAATTGGGAAGACTCATCTTCCTGTATTCAAATTTGACTTCAGATACTTGCTAGCTGTAGGCAAGTCACTTAATGCTGTTTGCCTGAGTTTCCTCATCTCTAAAATGATTTAGAGAAGAAAATGGCAAACTACTCCAGTATCTGTCAAGAAAATCCCCCAAAGGGGTCACAGCTGAATCACAAGAAACCCTTAGAGGCACGCACTTAGTTGGATTTCTTTAATCTTCCTTATCTCTCAAACACATTGGAACCCTTAATATGCTCTTGGAATGGCCTGCATACCTAGGGTCTTCCATTAGAACTGACCCATCAAGCCTTTTACTCAATGAGCTTTCCCTATATGTTTTTATTCATAACTTTCTCCAAATACTTATTCACACCTTATACATTTCCCTTTCACTTTGTAACTCAAAACCTTCTTGATTGAAAATAATATTAATAATTTAAAAGCATACATTAACCAGAAAATAGCTTCCATCTGCAGTTTTTTTTTAATGTTTCTTAAGACTGCTTATCCTCTTACCATTAACTTTTCCATTGTGGTCTATTCAACAAATTAAGAGCTATGTGTTTATATATCAAAACATTGAATTAGAAAAATTGCTGTGTGATTTTCCAATTATAGATGTTTCTTCCATGGTTAACTAAGAGTTATCTGAGAACTTTTAAGAAGCATGCTTATGCAACAGCTTAAAAAATTCTTATTCATTATTAAGAATATTCTAATACATGGACTACCTGTCATCTAGGGAAAGGAGAGGAAAATTTGAAACAGAAGGTTTTGCAAGGGTCAATGTTGTAAAATAATTACCCATGCATATATTTTGTAAATAAAAAACTTTAATAAAAAATATTCTAATACATATAGTAAAAATCCAAAGTTTCAACTAATTTCTGGCTCTCTCCTAATTTTGCTCATATGATCATTGATCCAGTGCTAGAAGGGATCTCAGACACTATTTAGTGTATTCCCCTCATTTTATAGATGAGGAAACCAAAGCCCAGAGATTTAAAAAAAAAAAGCCTTGCCCAATGTCCTACAAGTTGTAGGAACAGATTTAGAGTTGAACTTGCGTTCCAGGACTCCAAATTCACCAGTAAAGAACAATGTTCCTTCAGATGTTCTCTGAAATGCTTCCTTAGCAGCTTCCCCTCTTAACATGGAAGATCTATATTTATTCTATTGGACGTTATTAGTCAGGTCCTGTTGACATCTGCTACGTGTTCATGAGGAGATGCTTTGGAAGATAGAGCAGAATAAGGGACACAAGCCTAGCACATATAAAGAGAACAAAAAACTCAATAATCATTCTAAAGGTGTCCTCCATGCAAGACATTGTGCTAGATTTTTGAAACAGACAAAAGCAAAACGGTCCTTGATCTCAAAGAGTTTTTACTCTACATAATACAATCTGCTAATTGTTTTATGCAGACGCAGGTAAATGAAGCTATGGAAAATGCCAGGTCTGAAGTTAGAAAGATTTGAGTTCAAATCCAATCTCAGACTGCCTGTGTGGCTCTGGGCAAAAAAAAAAAAAAGAAAAAAAATCACCATTTGCCTCAGTTCCCTCATCTATAAAATAAGCTGGAGAAGTAAAGGGCAAATAATTCTAATATCTGCCAAGAAAACTCCAAATGGAGTCATGAAGAATTAGATGTAACTGAAAAATGATGGAACAACAACAAAATATACTATGTGGGACAGGGAATCAGGAGCCCTGTAGTCCTCACTTTAACACTAAAGATCTGTGGGACTATTGTATATTCCCTTAACCACTTACTTGGAAATTAGGGGATTTGTTTTTGATAATCTTTAAAATATTTTTCAGCTATAAGATTCCATGACTCTAAACAGATATTGAAGACCAAAGGACTGGTGTAGTTAGGGAAGGCTTTGTTGAGAGAGACTTAAGTTTTCAAGGACATGTTAAATTTGGATTAGAGGGGTGGAGGAAGGATTTTGGACAAAGTGAGAAAATGTAATAAGAGCCATTGATGCAAAAATGAATGTGACATTTTGAATAATTACTTTTGACTCATGTTAACAATTCACCCAGGAATTGTTAGAATCATTCCTGTGCTGATCACTATCATGACCACCATTTTGGAAAACGGTGAACCCCCCCCCCCCCCATCTGACATCTTTTTTCCACTCATTCATCCAAGCAGTGTGTTTCCTGCCTGCACCAGCCTTTCCCTCAGCAAAACATTCCAACTCCAATCACCACCCCCAATATCTCTCAAGCTCCGTAAATCCTTATAAGAGAACTGAATGACATTATTTACATTGTTCAGGACTGCTTCCCATAACATCTTTCTTGGCCAAAGACTCCTTGATATTACTTGGAAATAGAGAAAGAGGGAAGAGGAAAAAAAAAGATACTCCCCAATATATTCCTTTCTCTTATCCCATAGAATATTTTTGTAGTCACCTGGAAATAGAAAAATCAATCAATTTATGATATTAAGCAGAGTGTTTAAGAGATCTCTGACTTTTTATACTGCAAAGATTTTGATGCTCTTTATGTTTCCTAATAAGTTAAAAAAAAAACCAACAACTACCTAGAGAGCTGAAAATCACTCTGAAATGAAAATAGGAAAGAAGTTATAAATCTTTTCATTCTGAAAAAGAGAGAACCAAGATATAGAGGATGATTTTTTTAAAACTTCATTTACCTGGATACATATCAGTGCTTTCCTTTCCTTAATCTGATTTTCTCTTGGTAAGAAAGATTAAGTAGTGTTTATTGTGTGAATATTTTCAGGGAGAGAAATAAAAATTAGCTGCTGTAATGAAATGTCCTAAGTACCAGTTAGATGTATTTAACCTGTCAATATAATAAGAGTGTTACATGTTTTGGGAGGATGAGCCAGTCTGTCAAGTCTGAAGGAATACAGTAAGAAACGACTTGTTTATATTATCCAAATTCTAATTTGTTGAAGACTGTTTTGGAAAAAAGAATTCTTTTTTTTTTTTTTTAGAGGGAATTTTATCATTTTTTTTTTTTTAATGATTACTTTATAATGACAACATTATTCCTTGCACTTGTTTCTTTTCCGATTTTTTTCCCCCTCCCTCCCTCCACTCCCTCCCCTAGATGGCAAGCAGTCCTTTATATGTTGGATATGTTGCAGTATATCCTAGATACAATATATGTTTGCAGAACTGAACAGTTCTCTTGTTGCATAGGGAGAATTGGATTCAGAAGGTATAAATAACCCGGGAAGAAAAACTAAAATGCAGATAGTTCACATTTGTTTCCCAGTGTTCGTTCTTTGGGTGTAGCTGCTTATGTCCGTCGTTTATCAATTGAAACTTAGTTAGGTCTCTTTGTCAAAGAAATCCACTTCCATCAAAATATGTCCTCATACAATATCGTTGTCGAAGTGTATAATGATCTCCTGGTTCTGCTCATTTCACTTAGCATCAGTTCATGTAAGTCTCGCCAATCCTCTCTGTATTCATCCTGCTGGTCATTTCTTACAGAACAATAATATTCCATAACATTCATATACCACAATTTACCCAGCCATTCTCCAATTGATGGGCATCCATTCATTTGCCAGTTTCTAGCCACTACAAATAGGGCTGCTACAAACATTTTGGCACATACAGGTCCCTTTCCCTTCTTTAGTATTTCTTTGGGATATAAGCCCAATAGAAACACTGCTGGATCAAAGGATATGCACAATTTGATAATTTTTTGGGCATAATTCCAGATTGCTCTCCAGAATGGTTGGATTCGTTCACAACTCCACCAACAATGCATTAGTGTCCCAGTTTTCCCGCATCCCCTCCAACATTCATCATTATTTTTTCCTGTCACCTTAGCCAATCTGACAGGTGTGTAGTGGTATCTCAGAGTTGTCTTAATTTGCATTTCTTTGATCAATAATGATTTGGAACACTCTTTCATATGAGTGGTAATAGTTTCAATTTCATCCTCTGAAAATTGTCTGTTCATATCCTTTGACCATTTATCAATTGGAGAATGGCTTGATTTCTTATAAATTTGAGTCAGTTCTCTATATATTTTAGAAATGAGGCCTTTATCAGAACCTTTAACTGTGAAGATGTTTTCCCAGTTTGTTGCTTCCCTTCTAATCTTGTTTGCATTAGTTTTGTTTGTACAAAGGCTTTTTAATTTGATGTAATCAAAATTTTCTATTTTGTGATCAATAATGGTCTCTAGTTCATCTTTGTTCACAAATTTCTTTCTCCTCCACAAGTCTGAGAGATAAACTATTCTATGTTCCTCTAATTTATTTATAATCTCGTTCTTTATGCCTAGGTCATAGACCCATTTTGATCTTATCTTGGTATATGGTGTTAAGTGTGGGTCCATGCCTAATTTCTGCCATACTAATTTCCAATTATCCCAGCAGTTTTTATCAAATAATGAATTCTTTTCCCAGAAGTTAGGGGCTTTGGGTTTGTCAAACACTAGATTGCTATAGTTGACTATTCTGTCTTGTGAACCTAACCTTTTCCACTGATCCACTAATCTATTTCTTAGCCAATACCAAATGGTTTTGGTGACTGCTGCTTTGTAATATAATTTTAGATCAGGTACAGCTAGGCCACCTTCATTTGATTTTTTTTTCATTAATTCCCTTGAGATTCTCGACTTTTTATTGTTCCATATGAATTTTGTTGTTATTTTTTCTAGATCATTAAAATATTTTCTTGGAAGTCTGATTGGTATAGCACTAAATAAATAGATTAGTTTAGGGAGTATTGTCATCTTTATTATGTTCGCTCGGCCGATCCAAGAGCACTTAATATTTTTCCAATTATTTAAGTCTGACTTTATTTGTGTGGAGACTTTTTTATAATTTTGCTCATATAATTCCTGACTTTCCTTTGGTAGATAGATTCCCAAATATTTTATGGTATCAACAGTTATTCTGAATGGAATTTCTCTTTGTATCTCTTGCTGTTGAGTTTTGTTGGAGATGTATAAAAATGCTGAGGATTTATGGGGATTTATTTTGTAGCCAGCTACTTTGCTAAAATTATGAATTATTTCTAATAGCTTTTTAGTAGAATCTCTGGGGTTCTCTAGGTATACCATCATATCATCTGCAAAGAGTGATAGTTTGGTTTCTTCATTGCCTACTCTAATTCCTTTAATATCTTTCTTGACTCTTATTGCCGAGGCTAGTGTTTCTAATACGATATTAAATAATAATGGTGATAGAGGGCAACCTTGCTTCACTCCAGATCTTACTGGGAAAGGTTCCAGTTTTTCTCCATTGCATATGATGCTTACTGATGGTTTTAAATATATGCTCCTCCTGACTATTTTAAGGAAAAGTCCATTTATTCCTATGCTCTCAAGTGTTTTTATTAGGAATGGATGTTGGATTTTATCAAATGCTTTTTCTGCATCTATTGAGATGATCATATGGTTTTTGTTTGTTTGGTTATTGATATAGTCAATTATGCTAATAGTTTTCCTAATATTGAACCAGCCCTGCATTCCTGGTATAAATCCTACTTGGTCATAGTGTATTATCCTGGTGACAATTTTCTGTAATCTTTTTGCTAATATTTTATTTAAGATTTTAGCATTAATATTCATTAGGGAGATTGGTCTATAATTTTCTTTCTCTGTTTTCAGCCTACCTGGTTTAGGTATCAGTACCATGTCTGTGTCATAAAAAGGAGTTTGGTAGGACTCCTTCGATCCCTATTTTTTCAAATAGTTTATTTAGCATTGGAGTTAATTGTTCTTTAAATGTTTGGTAGAATTCACATGTAAATCCATCTGGTCCTGGGGATTTTTTCTTAGAGAGTTGGTTAATAGCTTGTTCTATTTCTTTTTCTGAGATGGGACTGTTTAGGATATTTACTTCTTCCTCTGTTAGTTTGGGCAAGCTATATTTTTGGAGGTATTTTTCTATTTCATTTAAGTTGTCGAATTTATTGGCATAAAGTTGAGCAAAGTAACTCCTAATTATTGCTCTAATTTCCTCTTCGTTACTGGTGAGTTCTCCCTTTTCATTTTTAAGACTAACAATTTGATTTTCCTCTTTCCTTTTTTAAATCAGATTTACTAAGGGTTTGTCTATTTTGTTGGTTTTTTCATAGAACCAACTCTTAATTTTATTAATCATTTCAATAGTTTTTTTTACTTTCAATTTTATTGATTTCTCCTTTTATTTTTAGAATTTCAAGTTTAGTGTTTGACTGGGGGTTTTTAATAAAAAGAATTCTTGATCACTAATTTGGAAAAAAACAAACTTCCTTTTCAAAGAATGCAGCAAGTAGCTTTAACCACCTTGTCTTATATAAATCCTTTCTTCCAAACAGCTTTATATACATCCTGTCATTATTATATTTCTTTTCACACATCTTTGAGCAATGGATCATCACACTCATTTTCCTATTATGGAAACTGAGGCAATAGGGAACAGCCTTGGCAGTGACAAAACCTGGAGTAATATGTAAATCTGAAAAGTCCCAGTACTATTCATTAATCTCTAACTCTGAGTTTTTTCCTTAATCAGATTATGATTCAATTAAGAGTCCACTGGTAACTTAAGCCAAAGCTTTTTAATCTGGGTTGTGACCCCATATAGGATTGCAACCCCATCTGGGATCATGTAAATGAATGTGAGGGTTGTGAAATTATGATTTATTATCAGGAAATGTTTGATTTGCATGCCTATTTTATATATCTATGTATTTGGAATTGTATAAAAATTCTTTGGAAGGAAAGGAGTCATGAGTGGAAAAAATTTAAGAAGCCTGACTTAAGCAGAAGGATAAAAGGTAGAGTATTTTATAAGGACAAAAGATGAAATGCATAATTGTGATATGGGAATATAGGGAAGATCTGTGATTTTGTCTGTGACACACATCTCTTGCTGTGGAACTCCTTCCACATAGAGCAAATCACAGTGACTAAGTCCATTTCAGAGACGGAATTTTAATTTAGGACTGTCCTGACTCCAAGGCATATAGATTTTCTTCTGTACCATTTCACATTTCAGTAATTTCTCTTATAAACAAAGTAACTACTAATGTGAAAAAACCTACCTTTACAAACCAAACTGATTCAAAATCAACTACCCTTACCTGATCCTCTTTCTCTCTGAAGAGAGGGAATCCTTCCCCATTGGCCTACTCCCTTTCTACAAAAAGTACAGAATAAATTGGAAAAATGATAACATTTTTTGAAAATATGTACAATAACTCACAATCAATTGAGTTGCCTGTTTTCAATCTGGATCCTCAGGGCAGTTGGCTGTCAATTATTCATTAGTGCTATCTCCAAATAGGCCAGTATGGATTTTCACTGACATAGGTCTAGAGATATATCCACAAACCAAATCTCATACTCCTACCCTTTGCATTATCTTAGCAAACAGTTTAATTGGTTTAAATGAAAATAAAGTAAAAAATAAGACATGTATGTCTTAGAAATAGTAACTTTTTCAATTTTAATCATACGACCTGGTAATCTTTCTTGATCTTGCTTCAGAATGAAAAAAATATAAAGTTTAAGTGCTGAATGCAAACTTTACTTACAATCCCTGGTTTTGAGTTAGTCAGTCTACACAGTTGGGTAGTGTTTAGGGAGTATACTACTGCTCCATATTGCTCCTCATCAGTTCAGGAACATGGAACCAGCCTCTCCTTGCTGCTCACACTGGCTAGCTTTTCTGCTACTGGAATGAATAGTTTCTATGTTTGGAACAAAGAGAAACC
This sequence comes from Antechinus flavipes, assembly GCF_016432865.1. Classification (NCBI taxonomy): domain Eukaryota; kingdom Metazoa; phylum Chordata; class Mammalia; order Dasyuromorphia; family Dasyuridae; genus Antechinus; species Antechinus flavipes. Next base: position 93,962,983 of record NC_067401.1, on the reverse strand, counting down.
CTTCCAAAAGCCAACATTGATTCGGACCTGTTTTCTAATTTCCATCTTGAAAGTCATGTATTCAGAGATGTTCTTGCAATGTAAAAACAAAACAAAACAAAACAAAACAAAACAAAAAAAAAAGTTGTGAAAAATAATATCTGCTTCCCCAAACTTCTAGGAGACTTTCAATGTTGGGGGTAGGGAGGATGATAGAGGGAGGGAGAGAACAAGAGAACAAGACAATTCCCTAGATCTGGTCTATTTTGTATATTATGGGAAAAAAATAACCACTTCTGTAATAAAATCCCAAAGAGTCTTGGCTTTGGGCTCATACATATGGACCTAAATTCAGTCCTGGGCCATCTTGGCTTATGAAAAGCTTAAGTCAAACTCTTCAGATCTCCACCCTAGAGTCTCAGGGAGAAACACTTTAAGCTTGGGTTTGTCTTGCTTCTTCCAAAAGGGAGTAGAAAGGTAATCAATGTAAAATGTAAATCAGTTATAGCATAGTTATTTGTTTATTCTATACACACACACACACACACACACACACACACACACAAATGCTTAACCTCAAAGACAGATATTAAATGACAAAGATTTGAACAAGCAGTAACAACTTATAACTGATTTTATTAGTGAATCTAGAAAGGCTGTGGAACCCCTGAATATAGCTCCTTACCAGTCCACCTTAACATGGTAAGCTTTTTTTTTTTTTTTTTTTTTTTTTTTTTTTGCCGAGGTAATTGGGGTTGAGACTTGTCCAGCTAGGAAGGGCTAAGTGTCTGAGGCCAGATTTGAACTCAGTTCCTCCTGATTCCAGGGCTGGTGCTCTATCCACTATGCCATCTATTGCCCTATGGTAAGCTTTTAATAAATGTTTATTGACTTGAATGCCAAGATCATTGGCAAACAAATTCAAAATTCAAATTCAAATTACAAATTTATTCAAATTATCCAATTCAAAATATAGCAAGAAGGTTTTTTTTTTTTAAACCTCAGATTGCCTCAACAGAGCTAATGATGTGAACTAATGTCATGAACTAATGACGTACATCAACCTCAACTCCCAAAGTGTTCTTTCATTAAAGAAACATCTGGCTGTTCTGGGAATTGTTTGATGCTGTTCTGTTATCAGTATAAATGGTGAACTAGTGTGGATAGTTTCTTGTACTTTCTATCAGAATGTCTATATACATATACTTTTGAAAATTATTATTTTCCTCTTTTCAATAATTGTCTTATATCAAAGATAATTTCCACTATAGTTTCACTTTAGCCTAAAAAGTCCTTGGAATCTCTAACTATGGCCTTTAGTGCCATCCCACATGGAAAGCCCCTGAGGGACACAAGTTCAGAAGAGAAAGCTATTCCTTTTAATGTCCTCCAAGTGGGAGGTTCTTCCTGTTTTAGTGCTAGATGAGAGAAATAATTATTTCTCTCATATGTTAATAATTAATTATTGAATTACATTGAACTGAAGGACATTGTTGATGAATAAGATGATCCAAATCCCTGGAGTAGATGCCTTTCTGATCCTGGGTGGAGGACCTCACCCAACTAGAGAACCTTAGAAAGAATTTAATTAAAGGTGAATTCTGATCCATCATGTTCTGTTCTCCCAACTTTTAGGGGAATAGTTCCTTTGTATAGATTATCTGAGGCTGGGGGTAGTCTGGGAGGGAACCTCCAGCCCCTCATTACAATAGATCCAGCTCTCTTCTCAGTAATTTTTAACTAAATCATTAAACTAACTAATTCTCTCAAGAGCATATAGGTGTTGAGTTGGTTCCATGAGGGGTATCTGGCCTTCCAGAGTGTCACTGACCCCTTTTATTAATTGTCTACCAATAAAATGATTAATTACCCAGACATAATATCTTTTGAATTTTTTATGTCATACTGAGTTAAAGTAGAAGCAATCTCTTCACCATCCCTCATTCCCTTGGCCATCGCTGGGGCATTGAACAAATATAATATTTATTAAGTTCTCTGTCTTATATAGAGTGGTTCATGGTGTCGCAACTGAAGGAACCACACAAGACTTGAAGTTATATCCCAGACTGGCAAGCCCTTCATTGTTGAACCATATATGTCACTGGTATTCCATAACAAAGCCCATAAATTGTCTCTCCCATTGTAATGTGAGCTCTTTTAGAGCAGAAATTATTTTTGCCTTTCTTTGTATCTCCTTAGCATAATATCTAAGATACAGTAAGTGCTTAGTAAATTTTTGTCCATTCACTAACTGTCTTTCCCTGACTCATGTTCCATGAAAGTGTACTCCAATCTAATAGTCACTATATTTTACACATATTATAAGTTCCTAATAAATGTTTGTTGAATGAATTCATGAATGAATGGAGTAGAGACAAAGTAGTGATAGGAGCACTGGATCTTGGTTCAAAGCCTCTCTGTGCACCCTGTAAGATTTTGACCCAAGTTCTTTAGCCCATTTTGGCTTCATGTTCTTCACTGATAATATGCTAGACTAGATTAGAATTAGAGTGACTTTATTTTTTTTTAATTTTGCACTTTTATTTAATAAAATTTTGAGCATGTATTCCCAATATATGCACATTTATATATTTTTGGGTAGAGCACTAGGCTTGGATTCAGGAAGACCTGCATTGAAATTTTGCTTCACACATTTACTAGCTATTTGAGAAGGTAACATCCTTTGTTTGCCTCAGTTTCCTCATCTTTAAAATGGGGATAATAAAAGCACCTATCTCCTAGAGTTGTAAGGATCCAAATGAGATGCTAATGGTAAAGCACTTAGTACAGTACACAGTAAATGACATATAAATATTAACTTTATTATTATTGCATGTTGCTACTATAAAATGTAAAGTGTAATAAGATATGTCTCAGATATTGTGGGACTTAGTTCCAGACCATTATAATAAAGTATCACAGGGCAGTTAGATGGCACAGTGGATAGAGCACCGACTCTGAAGGCAAGAGGACCTGAGTTCAAATCCAGCCTCAGGCACTTAATACTTCCTAGTTGTGTTACCCTGAGCAATTCACTTAACTCCAATTTCCTCAGCAAAAAAAAAAAAAAAAAGTATTATCATAATACCAAGACCGACATGAAATTGTTTGCTTTCCCAGTGCATATAAAAATTATATTTTACTTTTGTATTGTAGATAATTAACTGTATAGTAGTATGGTGTCTAGAAAAACATATACTTACCATAATTAAAAAATGCTTTATTGCTAAAAAAAAATTGGTAACCACCATTTGAACCTTCAGAGAGTCATAATCTTTTTGTTGAATGATGGTATTGCCTTGATGTTAATGGCTGATGACTGATCAAGGTGGTGGTTGCTGAAGGTTGGAGTGGCTGTGGCAATTTCTTAAAATAAAACAACAATGAAAAAAAAAAAAACAATGAAATTTGCCACATTGATTAACTCCTCCTTTCACTTGTCCACTTAGGAACTATTGTAGCTTTATTTGTTGCCCTAATTTCAACATTGTTGTGTTTCTGGGAATTGGAGGAGAGGAAGAAAGACAGGGAATAGCAATCAGAATACATATAAAATTTATTAAGGTCTCTGTCTTATATAGGTGTGGTTCATGGTGTCCCAAAACAATTGCAGTAGTAATAGCAAAGATCACTAGTCATAGATCACCATAACAGGTATGATAATAATGAAAAAGTTTGAAATATATTACAAGAATTACCAAAATTTGACGAGACATAATGAGGACAAATAGTATTGGAAAGATGATCTATATTTGCTTGATGCAGGATTGTTATAACCTTTCAATTTGTAAGAAAACATTACTATAAAATATTGTTTATTTTGTAAAACTTTTCAAAATAGAAATTAAAAAGAATAAATATGAATTAACTTTAAAATATTTTAATGGTACAAACACCTTTCTGCTTCCATTAAAATATTACCTGTAATACTATTTTTTAGTGAGAACACTGTGGTTGAATACATAACATTATTTTTGAAAGTTTTGATCTCGCATTTTGAGTTACAGGAATTCTAGAGCTTGGTTCTAAGTTTAGTTTATTCTTATACTTGATTTTTAATGATTGTCACAGCTGAAAAGACATCTCACAAAAATACTTTGATCCAAATGGGAGAAGTACATTGGTGGCTGAACTTACTAAACCATGAGGTTCTTTTCCCAATCTTATCCACCAATTATGCAAAAAATTTTGTTGAAATTTAGCTCATAAATTTCTATCTTCCTTCTTTTTTCTTACAAACTAATCAGAAAGTGTTGCATTTTTATATTTTTAACAAATTGGTTCAAATCTCATTGATATTTTTCATTTGGAAGATTTTTAGGCATGTTAGAAAATTATACTTTCAAGTTTTTTAAATGGACAGATAATGATATTTTAAAATAGGTGTTAACTTTTTTCAACAACAAACTTTTATTTTAAAATATTTTACTAATTATGATGCCTTTATGTTAATATTAGCTAATATCTCAAGACCCTTAAGGAAAGGGTGATAATAATGTCACTATATATATGTCAAATAATCTTCTTGATCATTTCAAATTTTGGGACTAACAATTTTTTTAAGATTGGAATATACATATAAACAAAGGTTTTAGATTATGAGTTAGATTGTAGGATAATTATTTATTCATCACACAAACTAAAGCTTGACCAAACATTTTAAAATTAACAGCTAAACTTTTAAAGTATAAAAAATAACAATAAAAAAGGAGACACAAGATATGAATTTTCTTTTTGGTGATTTTAAGGTGTCTCCAAATGCTCATCTACAGATAGGATCCAATGGGTGGTGAGTGGAAGACTCTTGTTATGGAGAGGATAATCTCCCAAGCCCAGTACATTTTCTCCATTTTTCAGTATTCTGGGACAAAGGTCTATTCAGTGTTAACACTGAATTATAACTGATAATCAGCCAGAAAAGTATTTATTAAAACATCTACTATGTGCTAAGCATTGTAATAGGGACTGGGAATACAAGTCAAGGTAAATCAATAAGCATTTATTAAACATTTACCTGGCACTGAACTAAACTTTAGAGATACAAGAAAGAAAAAAAATTGGTTCTCTAGAAGCTCTCTAAAAGCTCACAATTTACTGGGGGAAAAACACTGACAGGATAAATTGGAGATAATCTCAGAGGGAAGGAATTAGTATTAAGGGGGATTGGGAAAAGCTTCTTGCAGAAAATGGGATTTTAGCGGAGACTTGAGGGAAGCCAGGAGATAAGAGTTGAGGAGGGAGAGCATTCCAGGTATTAGGGTCAGCCAGTGAAAAGCCACAGTCAAAAGAGGGAGTGCCTAATTAGGGAACAGGAAGGACAGTTTCATTAGATCACAAAATATGTCGGGGGGAAGTAATGTGGAAGAAAACTTGAAGGATAGGAAGGGACCAGGTTTTAGAAGTATTTGAAAGCTAAACAAAGTCAGAGGATTTTATATTCGATCCTGGAGGTTATTGGGAGGAAGTCACTGAATAGGAGAGCAATGTGATAAGACTTCTGCTATAGGAAGATTATTTAAACACCTGGACCAAAGTGGGGAGACGCCTGTGGCAGGGAGACCATTATATTGCAATAGAATATTACAGGGAATAAAGCTTTGCATCCCAGTGATGGAAGCATTAGAGGGTACAAATACAAAGGATGAAATTTTCCTTACTTGAAAGGAGCTTACATTCCTTTCTTCCTTCCTTCCTTCCTTCCTTTCTTTCTTCCCTCCCTTCCTTCCTTCTTCCTTCCCTTCCTTCCTTTCTCCCTCCCTCCCTCCCTTCCTTCCTTCCTTCTTTCTTCCTTCCTTCCTTCCTTCCTTCCTTCCTTCTTTCCTTCCTTCTTCCTTCCTTCCTTCCTTCCTTCCTTCCTTCCTTCCTTCCTTCCTTCCTTCCTTCCTTCCTTCCTTCCTTCCTTCCTTCCTTCCTTCCTTCTTCCTTCCTTCCTTCTTCCTTCCTTCCTCCTTCTCTCCCTTCCTTCCTTCCTCCTTCCCTCTCTTCCTTCCTCCCTCCCTCCCTTCCTTCCTTCCTTTCTTCCCTCCTCCTTCTTACCGACCCTTCCTTCTTCTCTCCTTTCTCCCTTCCCTCTCTCTCTCTCTTTTGCCTTCTTAGTGGCTAGGAGAAGGGCTGGAAGGAAGGAAACATCTTGGTACTGAAAATTTGAAAATAAGTGTTAAATAAGCTAAAAAAAAATTGGTACCAATTGTCTCAGCAAAAATAAATAAATATATTGGTGGAAAAAAGTAGACATAACAGAGTGGGAGACATTGAAGTTGATCAACTGACTTTTTCCAGATGAAAAAGTGCTGCAGCTAGTGTAGGATAGATTGAATGAACCAAGTTATTGTTTGGAATCTATTGAATTTTGGGATCTATCTTTCTTCAAAAGACTTCAAGACCATATTTAAATCCCAGAGACTTTATAGATTAAAAGAGAAAACATGGGAATCCTCCAAAAACAGTGTATCTTTGAATTGTTGTTTTGCATCAAGATTATGCCCTTCAGTCAAGGGATTTGCTTTGGAAAAGAAGCCTGTTGTCTAAGTCCCCTGCAGCCAGCAGCTACAAAGAACCATGCAAGAAGGGGAATAAATATATTTTCCAAACAGATTTCTTATATCTCTGTGTTTTTTTTATTTGCATTGATCAGAGAAATATGATGGAGGGGTTCAGGAGTATGTTTCCTCATCATAGTTTTAAGGAGAACCCTTGATAAACCTGGAGAGTAGAAGTGAGGAAAAAACTAAAGTGAGTTTCTGATTATAGTTAACTGAGAGTTAAACAGAGACTGAGGAAAAAGTAGAGAAGAGAAAGAGTTCAATAATCTTAACACTGGCATCTGTTCCCTTTTGATGCAACTTAACTAAAGAAAAGTTATTCATAAGCATTGGTTGAAAGAACAGGCTGAAAGAGAAGCTACCAGCATTTTAGTCATTTCTCTTTAATATTTTTGTTAGTGACTTAGATGAAGACCTAAATAAAATGCTAATCGAATTTGTGGATGGAACTAGGCTGAAAGGGATGGCTGAAATGTTGTATAACAGAATCAGGATCCAAAAAAGATCTCAGGAGACCAGAACAATAGATCATATCTAATAGGCAGAAATTTAATAGGGATAAATATAAAGTCCTGCTTTGGGGTTCCAAAAATCAAGTGTACAAATACAGGATAGCAGAGGTGTTTCCAGAATTTTTTTTTATCTGCAGCAGTAATTCAGGGCACAGTGACAGACAGGACAGTTTGAACTTGGGTAGAGATAGTAGTTCATCTTCTTCTCTCCCATAGCCTTTGAGCTACTTTCCCATTCCTTTCCAGAGCCAAGCTCCCCTAGGCTTGCCTTTTTTTCCTAGCCCCAGTGGGAATACAGACTGAAAAAGAATTCAGGAAAAAGACCCAAGGACATGGTCTCTGTTCTACTTTAGAAAGGAAAGACTCTCTCATTCCACTATACCAGATATCAGAACCTTATTCTAGTTGTATGTCTTTAATGTGATGAAATATGAATGGAAACAATTCGTATAAAAACAGCCTGAGGTCATTAGTGAATAATGTCTGCCTCAACTCTCATTCCTGTCTCTTGACTACCTAGCCTAGGTCTTCTTATCTAGATATGGATAAATATGGTCATTTTTTATTTACCAGAATATTGATTAGACAGAACATCATCTTCCCCAAACACAGCAAGTTACATTTTACTATAACTGTCTTTACAACAGAGACTATTCCTTGGAGAACCAAAGTCAAGAATCTTTTAGTGTTCTTGTTAAAACCAAGAATATTACTTGTCACAGTAAATGGGAAGGAAAGAGTAGTATCAAATGATGTCATGGGTCGTGAGGACTTCAGCATAAACCTGCCAGTTCAAGGGCTGATTCTCTGCGGGGCTGAGTCATTTAGAACTATTTGGTGTAGAGGGGGAAGCAGGATGCTAATTTGAGGGAATCTGTGCCAGATTAGTTAAGATCAAGTGATCTAAAAAAGCAGAGTAATTATTGTGTTCTATCCAGCACAAAGTCAGAGTACTGTGTTCAGTTTTGATATTTATATTTATCTATATATTAAGTATGTTAAGCATTTAGAATGTGGGTGAGGCAAAAAGCTATGTTCTTGCAGAATCAGTAGGAAAAAATAATCATTTTTTTGCTTTGTTTTGGGTTTTTTGGAAGAAAGATTGACAGGAGTCACATCTGCCTACTGCTCAACAAAGAGAGAAGGAGTGGGAAGAACTGTACCCAAATGTTTCCCTAACAAAGCTGAAGGGATAAATCATATCTTTGAAATTTTACAGGAAAAAAATTATGTGGGTGCCTGGTGAAGGGGTGATGGGTATGCTTTTAGAGCCTGTGACTTTGGTGTATCTACCTAACAGTTCATTTTTAAAATACTTTTCCCAGCTGAAGATCTCAAAGCTATGGAAAGTTAATTTCATTTGCTCTTTTGCAATGTGGATTAATAAATGGAAATTTAGCCTCAAAACCAGGAAGACTTGGATTCAAATGCTTCTTCTGACCTATATTGGCTGAGTGACTATGGACACATCCCTTAACCCCTTAGTACTCTAGGCAACTCACTAAGATTACAATCTTATATAAAGTTGTAGGAAACGAAATGATGCTGATCCGTAATCTTAGACGGAATTTCCTCACCCAGGAGTTTCTATAACAATGAAATTATAGATCTCATCTCTATTTCTATGTTGCCTTGCAAGCAACTTGCAGAACAGGTTTGTCTATTAAATAGAAAAAAACCTAGTCCATATTCTTTTAAAATAATTTTATTTAAGTATGTTGAAGGTATTGGGAATATATGGATAAAACTCAATTTTCATCTTTAAGGAATTAATGTTCTACTGAGGGAAGTACTAAAAGCTAGCATTTACATAATGTTTTGAGGTTTGCAAAATGCCTTTCAAATATTATTTTGTTTTATCCTCACAACAGCTCTATTTTACAGATAAGGAAACTGAGGCAAACAGATATTAAGTGACTTTCCCAGAATCACATAGCTAGTAAATGTCCAAGATCAAATTTGAATTCAAATTTTCCTGATTGTAGATCTAGCTCTCTACCTGCTGCTCCTTAGATATAACAAGCAGTTAGTAAATGTCTAGCACTGTTAAGTACTTTACAAATATTATCTCATTTAATTGTTATAGAATATAATGTATAGATGTATAAGTATGATATCAAACAGTCTCTGATGGGGGCAAGTAAAGACTTAGAAAAAGCACTCTACAAAAATAATTTCAACAGAGAGACAACACTCTCCATTTTTCTACTAGTAGCTCTATTTGGTTTGAAAAACATGATTTTTCATGCTGATTAAGCTGATCTTTTGAAATCTCATTATGCTGCTTAATCCAACTTTATTCAATATCTTCCCAAATCCCTCAATGTCCTCTCCCTTCTGATTAAAGGATTGGTACTATAACTCTTTCTAAAGTTCTTCTTTATAAAGAGCTGGATCTGAATTCTCCAGCTGATTCTCAATCTTTTCTTTTTTTTCATTTTAAAAAAAGTTTTTATTTTTGGTTCCAAATTCTCTTCTTTTCTCCAGCCCCTCTCCCACCCATTGAGAAGACAAGCAATATAGCATCCACTGTACACCAATCAACTGTACAACTGGTTGTACAACTGATCAACCATTCTTGTTTTGTTGATCATTGCTTTGTAGTATAGATTGAGATCTGGTACTACTAGGTTGCCTTTCTTCATTTTTTCCCTGATTAACTCTCAGATATTCTTGACTTTTTAAAAATGAATTTTGTTATTATCCATAAAATAACTCTTTGGTAGTGTGATTAGTACAACACTGAATAAGAAAATTAATTTAGGTAATATTTCATTTTTATTATATTGACTTGGCCTATTCATGAGCAATTAATATTTCTCTGGTTGCTTAGATCTATTTTTATTTGTGTGAATAGTATTTTGTAATTGTGTTTATATATTTCCTGGATGTCTTTGCTGGTAGACTCAAATATTTTATACTGTCTGAAGTTATTTTAAATGAGAATTCTCTTTCTTTTCTTACTGGGTTTTGTTTGTCATATGTAGAAATACTGATGATTTGTGTGGATTTATTTTATATCCTGCAATTTTGCTGAAGTTGTTGTTTATTTCAGCTAGTATTTTAGTTGATTCTCCTGGGTTGTCTATGAATAGCATCTAAGCATATTACTTGCAAAAGGTAATAAATTTTATTTGTCATTCTCCACTTTTCATCTGCAGTTTTACTTTAAACTCCACAAAACCTGGCTTCCTTCCTTCCTTCCTTCCTTCCTTCCTTCCTTCTTTCTTCCTTCCTTCCTTCCTTCCTTCCTTTCCTTCCTTCCTTCCTTCCTTCCTTCCTTCCTTCCTTCCTTCCTTCTTTTTTTCCTTCCTTCCTTCCTTCTTTTTTTCCTTCCTTCCTTCCTTCTTTCTTTCATTCCTTCCTTCCTCTTTCCCTTTTTTCCTTCCTTTTCCTTCTTTACTTCTCTTCTCTCTCTTTCTCTCTCTCTCTCTGTCTCTCTGTCTCTGATTCTGTCTCTGTCTCTGTCTCTCTCTCATATCCCCAGCTCTTAGCATAACTCCTGCACATGGTAACTGCTTAATAAATGTTTATTGGATTGAACTAGAGGCTTGATCTAGGGGCTCAAGGAAAGTTTTATGGCAGGTGAGAACCTAATGAACCTTGAACAAACAGGGTAAATTCCAAAGGGGAGATGAAGATGTACAGTATAGACATAGACTATGCATTTAGTTCTGGAAAGAACTGATAGTTCAGTTTAGAACACAGGATGCATAGAAAAGTTAGTTTGTCAATAAGCATTTATTAAACATTAACTATGTACCTGACATTGGGCTAGGAGTTAAATGAAATAGGTTTGAAAGACACATTGGGACCAGATTATGGGGACCTTGAATAGGACCTTAACCTAGGTTAAGGAATTTTTCTTTTCTCCTAGAGACAATAAGGATAAACTAAAGGTTTGTAAATGAGGAAATGACATTAATAGACCATTATTTTGGCAGAAGCATGAGGACAGATAAAGGGAGACTGAAAGTGAAAAAAAAACTAATTAGGAAATTTTTAATTCTAGATGAGAAGTGCTGAGAGACTGAACTAGGGTAATGGCTATGTAAAGAGAAAGAAAAGGTTGGAATATAAGAGATGTTAGGGAGGTAGTTTCAATAGGAATTGGAATCTGTTTGGTTATGGGGAATAATGGAGAGAAAAGAGCTCCCAAATGACTCCACAGTTCTAGGTTTTGGAATGACAGATAATAGTGGTGCTATAAACAGAGACAGAAAAGAGAATTGTAGAGACATTGCAGAATAAGGCAGAAAACTACTTGGATTTCCCAAGTTCCTCCACAAAGAATTTAAAATTATGCTTCAAAGTAAATTTTGGAATGGCAGAGACAATTAGAAGTTGAGATAAAGCAATTGTCTACAGCCTAACACAATTTGGGAGAATCTTAGGAAAGATCTGACCTCCCAGACTGGTATTCTAGCTTGAGTGAAGTGCATATGCTTCCAGGAAGAGTCCTCTGAATCAATAAACAGCAAATTTTGGGGAAAGTTGTATAGGGCAGCTTTAGCTTTGAGAAATTTCAATCCCATAGAAGGTGTAGGGGTTGGGTAGCTGATCAGAGAAGATTGTAAGGGCTCTCTGCTGATGCTGGATGAGGGTTTGATAAGCTGAGATATGAGATCCCAGGCTATGACTGCAGATGAGGAAGAGTAAGCATATGCCCAATATATGTGATCACAGAGGGGCAGGATCCTGCTGGTTGTGGTCATTTTCAGGAGAGAAGTCCCTGGTTTGGATTCCATTGCAGAGAAGTGACCTAAGACTTGTAGCTGCTGGAGGGACCATAGGCAGTAAGAGTAAGGTTTCTGGGGGCAATGTTTGAGGGGGTTCAGGGAATGGACAAAAGTGCTTGTGGTCACTTATAAATCAAAGTGTGAGCCTGAGGAGCAGTGACCATACTTGGCTTTGAATTATAGAACACTGGAAGAACCTACAGGTCAAAGGCCATCAGAGAGAGCTCAGAAAACAAAAGCATGAAAAATCTGAAGCCTTAGACATTGCTCTCCACCGCAAGAGCTGAGCCTGACTTTAATATAAAATTAATAGCTAAGAAATAGGGTGTTAGAAGATATGTAAAAAACAGAGAAAGAACCCAAATATAGATTGCTACTTTGGTGATAGAAAAGATCAGTGTTCAAACTCAGAAGACCAAACAGCTTCTTGTAAAACTTTAAAGAAAGATGTAAAATGATCATATGTCCAAAGAGAGAACTTGTAAGTACTTAAAAAGGATTTAAAAAATCAAATAAGAGAGGTTGAGGAAAGAAACAAGTAAAGCAAGAAAAGTAAGGAAATTATGAAAAGAAAATCAACCAATTAAAAAAAGAGCTCCCAAAACTTAAATAACTAAAACTAAAATAACCCTTTAAAAATTAGAAGTGGGCAAGAGTAAGCTAATGCTAATAAGATAACAAGAAATAATAGGATAAAATCAAAAGAATGAAAAAATAAAAAAGAATATAAAACTTAAAAAAACAAGCTAGAAAATATATTGATCAATGAAAGATAAAATAATAATTGTTGGACTACTTAAAAGTTATGATTAAAAAAAAAACTCTAGATACTATACTTCAAAAAATTATTAAGGAAAATTTCCCTGAAAGGTAAAATAGAAACAAAAAAAAAATCTATCAATCACCACCTAAAAGATATCTCAAGATGAAAATTCACAGGAATATTATAATTTAGTTTCAAAACTCCCAGGTCAAGAAGAAAATATTATAAGCAACTAGGAAGAAATAGTTTAAATATTGTGAAATTACAGTCAGGATAATGTAAGATTTAGCAGCTTCTTCAGGGTGTGGCATATAATATCATAAAGAGCAAAAGAGCTGGGTTTCCAACTAAGAATAAGCTACTCAACAAAGCAATGTAATCCTGCAAAGGGGAAAATGGATATTTAATGAACTAAAGGACTTTCAGGTATTCTTGAAGAAAAGACTAGAAATGAAAGAAAAATTTGATCTACAATAACATATCACAAAGATTATACATTGTGATCAGGTAGGATTTATACCAGGAATGTAGGACTGATTCAATATAAAAAAATTTATTAACACAATTGGTTATGCCAATAACAAAAATAACAAAAATCATGATTATATCAATAGATACAGAAAAAAAGCTTTTGACAAAACATAATACTTATTTCTATTAAAACACTCAAAAGCATAAGTATGAATGGATTCTTCCTTAAAACAATGAGAAGCATTTATCTAAAACCATTGGCAAGCCTTATCTATAATGGAGATAAGCTATAAATTTTCCCAATAAAATAGAAGTGAAAGAAGGATGCATATTATACCAATATTATTCAGTGTTTTACTAGAAATACTAGCAATAGCAATAAGAGAAAAAAAAGAAATTCAAGGAATCAGGATGGGCAATGAGATAATAAAACTGTCTCTTTTTGCAGATGATACAATTATACATTTAGAAGGGAATCAATTTAAAAACTAGTTGAAACAATAATTTTAGCAAAGTAGCAAGATATAAAATAAACTCATGTAAATCATCAGCATAGAAAGAGATCGTTCATTAAAATAACGATAGGTAATTAAAAAATACTGCAGAGCATACCTGTCAAGACAAATCTATGAAATATATGAATATAATCATAAAATACTTTTTATGTAAATAAAGTTGGATTTAAATAATTGGAGAAATGTTAATTGTTCATGGTAGGCCAAGCCAATATAACAAAAGTGGCAATTCTACCTAAATTAATCTACTTATTCAGTACCATCCCAATTAAATTACAAAAAAATTATTGAGGAAGAAATAAATAATTACAAAATTCATCTAAAAGAACAAAGGTAAAAATATCAAAGGAATTAATTGCAAAAATATATATCTACAAAAAAAGGATGTCTAACAGTGCCAGATCTTAAATTATATTATAATGTGGTAATTATCAAAACTATCCAGTATTGGTTAAGAAATAGAATAGTGGGTTAGTGGAATAGAGTAAATATATAATATGTAGTAGTAAATGATTACAGTGACTTTGTGTTTGATCAATGTAAAGATTTTGAGATAAAAAACTTAACTTTTTGGTAAAAACTAGGAAAACTTGAAAACAGTTTAGTAGAAATTAGGTAGAGACCAATTATCTTATTATTTACCAAAATAAGGTTAAAATGGATACATTACCTAGACATAAAGGGAGACATCATAAGGGAATTAGAAGAACATGAAACATATTACCTATTTACGAATTTACGAAGAATTTACGAATTAACGAGATAGAGAGATATGTAAAAATGACTTATTTTGATTACATTAAATTAAAAGGGGATTATACAAATAAAATTAATGTAGCCATGATCAGAAGGAAAACAAAAAATTAGGGGAAAATTTTACAGACTTTTCTCAGATAATTACCTCATAAATATATAGAGACCTGAGTCAAATTTATAACAATATGAATCATAATTCAACTGATAAAGTCACTGTATATGAATAGGAAGTTTTTGGAGGAAGAAATCAAAGCTAGACATAGTCAAATAAAAATGCTCTAAATCATCAATTAGATAAATACAAATTATAACTACTTTGAGATAATTAGGAGACAATAAACCAGCAAAGAGACCAAGAATAAATAGTAGGTAGAAAAGCAGAATTGTTTGTAATGAGCCAAAGCAATGTTCCTGATTTAAGAGGTGAGTGATTTTGTAGAGTAAAAAGGATCAGAAGCAACATTAACATAATCTTTTCTACTTCAATAATTCTGAATATGGTTTTTTTGTCTGTATTTGCTGATGTTATCTTAGGGTGGTCTATCTTCTCCTTCTCTATTCTCACCCATCATTCTGTATCTACTTACCACCTTTATTCAATTTAACAGTAAATCTTGTTTTAAATCCTGTCTCAGACACTTTACTAGTTGTTTGATCATTGGTAAGTTACTTAGCCTTTAAGTAATTAAATCTTTGGCTAAAAGTTACATAATAGAGAGCATGAAATAAATTCAATTTTCTTGCTAGCCCCCTGTACTCTACAAATCTGCTGATCATGCACAAATGTGGACTTCAATGAGATTGAAATAGTATTTGGCCTCCCTTGTATTAATTTGGGGAAATTTTTCCTTCTCACATTACTTTCAAGAGTTTGACTTGACGACACACTTAGGAAAAACTAAGAAAAATAAGAATGCACTTTTTTGTCTAGACCATACATTTGAAAGAACAACCTATAAAGTGCATCATTCACCACTATATACATCTTGGATTGATAATGCAAATGGGTGGTAAGTTGGACCAAATGGTAGTAAATTGGTCTACCTTTAAAAGGAAACTGCACAATTCTTTTAAGGATCCTAAAGTTCTTCCAAAGATCAAGGACCATCTTTTTTAATACCAGTGTTTTTCCAGAGCTGTATAACAGTGACTCATAAACATTGTAGTCTCTGAATAATAGAAATTGAAGATCACCCAAAATGCCATGAAGGGATATGTAGTGGGTATGATCAACCCATAAGACAAAATTATTGTTGTTCATTTTTCATTTTTGAAGAGGACCAATAATATCACAGGTGATGACTTGCTCATGAATTGGATTTAAGTGAGACAGAGTTGCACAAAATAGTCAGCCTTTCTTCCTGAGGCATCAAACTACAGGGGAAGGACAAAAGTCAGAATGATAAGCAATGGCCTGAGATACAGTGGGTGTCTTTGGTTTCTTTAGTGCCTGAAGTTCTAAGTACTCCATAGTCCCTATTTCAGCTGCCTTTATGACATTTGCCCATCTGCCCATTCCACCGGAGGAGCCTTCAACTGCTTGGGGTAGACATTCCCCTAACTCACCAATAGATTTGAGATCTGTCAATCTGGTTTATCCCATTGGCTAAGATGGTTTTACTGGGGTATGCTGCTGTGCAAGCTACAACCTTTTAGAGTCACAGTGAGAGCTGGATGAAGATGATCACAAAAGGTAGATGAACAGTTCTTAAAAGTACTGGGCAAGCCCTCCTACTAAAATTGCTAGTCCTCCCTAAATACCCCATAAATCCCAACACAAAATTAGCAAGGAAATTAGGAAGAAGTATTATAAAAGATATCAGCAAAGAAACATATATTTTAAAATGTGTGGCTGATGACTTGGCAAGAACAAAAGATAATTGATAGATAATCTATACACTCTGTAGGCATTCTCTTAATGTCAAGAGAAACTGAGAAAGGCTCACTTTGAATGGACATCCTGTGATGAACTTATGGGAAGAACTAGAAAAGTTGCATAGGATGGATGGATAAGCATGGATGAGTTGCAAACTACAGAATTGGAGGGAGTACCCACACCAGTAATATTTCATATTCAGATGAGTACAGAATCTCATTGTGTTGTCAAGTTTGTGACAGAAGGTAGAACTGAAACACTGTATTGGGAGTCAAAAGCCTATGTTTGAATCCCTGATCCACCTCAGATTACTTACTATCTGTGAGACCTGGGGCAAGTACCTTATCTGTAAAATGAGGGGGTTGGACTCAATGATTTTCAAGGTTCCTTGTAATTCACAGGAACCTATGATCCTATGAATTACTCTTTCTTTCACCCTTTCTCCCTCCCAGTTTTAGACTTCAAAAAACAAGTATTTTAAAATCCATGTGGAAAAAAGTGTACCGACTCTACCTGACAGGTACAGATTGAGAAGAGCCTGCTAGTACAAAAAGACACAATTTTAGAACAGCTCCAGGATATTAACTGCTACATGTTTATGGGGAATAAGGTAAGTGGTGATGCTTGACTTTTTATTAATTCATTTTAGTTGTAAACCCTCCTTAAGACTATTTCTAAACTTGGAACCAAAGCCACAGATAAACTGGTTCCACACTTCCTTATCTGTAATGACTCTTTTGGAGCACATCTAGTCATATATGAACAAGGTGGATTTCTAAGTAGTGCAGGGCAATAAATATCTGCCTTAAATAAAGGAACCAATCATTGAGCAATCTGCTTATGTATATAAGTGTATATATGTATGTTTGTGTATATACTTACAAACATATATATAGATGAATGTGTGTGCACATATAAACACATACATGCTTGTACCCATACATGTGTATGTATGTATGTATGTTTTCTGCAAGCTGGTATAATGGATAGAGTGCTGGACTTGGAATCAGTGATGTGAACTTTGAATTTATTTTCTTCCCTTGTTAGGAAGAAGTGTAAGAAGAAGTTATTATTAGGCATAACCGAGTCCCAGATTAACCTCTTTGTATAGCGTAATTATGAGAAAGAAACCCTTTATCAGCCTCCATTGTCTATCTCTCAAACCTCTGAGCAATCTTTAAACAACCTTTGAGATTTTGATTAGCATGCCTTTAGACAGATCTGGCACCTAGTCTTCCAGGTGTATTCCATCTGGCTCCTCTTTGATCTCTTCCTTTGTCCTACCAAATTCTTCCCTGGTACTTCCCCTTTCTCCCTTGAAGAACCCTCAAGTTGTATTTCCTGTATAAAAGATCTGCTCTTGGTGAAGATCTTTGCTAAGTTCTTACCAGGACTAAGCCCACTATGAAGTCCTCTCTCCTTACTTATAATAACTCGCCTTTAATGATATCTTTCTCATTACTTTAGTTAACTCTGATGAATCTGCTAAACTCTTCTATGGATCTAACTTGCCAGTCATGGCATTCTGTAAGCTAGTGGATTTCTCCAAACTCCTTTCCTTGGTAATCTTATGCTCTCCCATATTTATTTCCTATTTGCCAATCCTGGTACTTATTTTACCTCTTCATTTTGTCTGTAAACTCTTTTTCTAAGTAAACCTACCTTTTCACAAAGAGATTGACCATTGTGAATTTGTTGTATGTTTATTTTGAACATTACCTTGACTTTATCATCTGAAGACCCATCTGGCCTCTGATACTTAGTAGCTGTGTAATCTTGAATAAATCACTTTATCCTTTTTACCTCAGTTCCTCATTTGCAAAACAAGCTGGAAGGAAATGGCAAACTACTCTAGTATCTTTGCCAAGAAAACCTCAAACGGAATCATAAAGAGTAGAAAAGGATTGAAATGACTAAGAAACAACAAGGATAATAAGAGCACAAGGTTGTTGTGGAGAATCAAATGAGTTAATTTATGTAAATCATTTTACGAATCTCAAAGTGCTATATAAATGCTAGATATTATTTTTTTCTACTAAGGGTAACACAAATAAAAACTTGAAACTAACTTTCTCTATTTAAGGAGTAAATACAAAATATTCAACTCATCTACTTTCCTAATTAGCAAGGAAATTAGAGAATTGGTTTAGATGACTTCTAAGGTCCTTTCCAACTCTCAATTTATGATCCTCCAATTCTCTGATACATACTGAAAATATATTTCACTCAGTATTATGAACCTGCTACAGATCAAGAGAAAGGGCAGGGGCATATCATACATCTTTTGGCATAATGAAGCATCCCTATAGCCAGAATTTAAATGTAAAATTATTGCTTTAAGAATGAATCCTTCTCCAAGAGTATCTTTCTCTTGTCTTCTCAGCTACCTATGGGAATCATATCTATAAGGATTAATGTAAATTGATCAATGGAACAAGGAGTTTTAGAGGTGGGGAAAGGACTAAGTTAATGTTCCAAATTGATTTTTACTTGCATGAAGTCTTTGGTAGTATGTTATTGTTTATTGTTGTGTTGCTAATGCATTAGTGGCTTTCAATCTTCCTCTGCTTGGCTTTTCCTACCCATCCCCTCATTTTGACCTAGACCAAGGAACTATGGGAAGATTGTGTCTGTCTTTCAGAGAGAGAGAGAGAGAGAGAGAGAGAGAGAGAGAGAGAGAGAGAGAGAGATCCATTTGCAAATGAGTAATGTGGAATAGCAGTGATAGACAACGAAGCTACAATGGGATATATATATATAAGAGAGGCCAACTAAATTCTCAAATTAGGCTGAGAAGCATAAGAAAACTTTAGACACTAAAGTGTCTGCAAGCTGAGAAGATTCCCTCTATGTAGAAGAAAATTTCTTCAAGTCCAAGATTTGGCCAACTATTGGAGCCATTTATTTACTGGTACCTTGCCATCACCACTTCCTATGGTTTTCCTGGGCTTCTTATAGTCCACAGTAGAATTGCAATGAGGGGGTGGATGGGAAATCATAAATCATTCTTTCCTTCTTTAACATATTTCCATTCTAATAATGAAGGCAGTGACCATTCTATTTTTGTCTTTTTATGCCTAAAGCTTAGCATAATGCCTAAGGTGTCGAAGACTGATTCCCATTGATTCCCAGCAATATCAACTTATTTATTTAATATTTATTATAAAATAATTTTTAAATTTTATTTTAAAAAAATAGAATAAGAAAAAAAGAAAAACAGAAAAGAAATGCAAAATGAAATAAAACAAAACAAAAGGGAACATTGTTATGTGAGTAGCAGAACATCAGGGAGAATTCAAAATATATAACAACAAATTACCAGATCAAGAAAGTATATATATATATATATATGTGTGTGTGTGTGTGTGTGTGTGTGTGTGTGTGTGTGTGTATTAGTAGGAGAAATTATCTTCATTAATGTCCACTTTTTTCTTTACTTCCTTGTAAACTGTTCTTTTGCTCTTTGCTGTGCACCTTATTTACTTTATTATTTTTCCCCTTTCCTTCCTACCCCACTCCAAATGAAGTTATAGTTAAAAAAAGACATATTTATGTATATATGTAAATGCACATACATACACACACTACACACACACACACACACACACACACACACACACACACACTGTACTCTTGTATGCTTGTACGCTTGTACTCACACCTGGTTGATAATTTGTTATAGCTTGTGCCGGGTTGGGGGTGAGGGGGGAGGAGAGAAGTATAAATGCATAGTCTATTGAGGTTAATAGTAATATAAGAATAATATGTTATTATACACACATCTTCCCTATCCCTGTTGACTGCCTTAACTTGCCTTGCTATTGTTTTATGTTCCCCCCATCTATGGATCCCTCCCTGGTCTTCTTTCCACATCCTTTGCTTCCCCATTCACCCATTAATTTCTTATTTCTTTATAGATTTTAGGGAGGTGCTATACCTTTCATAGTATATATATATATGTAGTGTTGCCTATTAAATCCATTCCCTATGTGAGAAGATTTGCAGAACTATGAGCCCTCCTCCCCCCTCTAATGCCTCTGTTTATTCGTTCTCTGCACTTCATTTGTATAATATGATTATTATTTTTATCTTAATTTTGACAGTCTTTATTTTGATCTATCCTATTGTTGATCTGAATCTTAAACATATATTATATATATTTCTGGGGAAAAAACATAAATCATTTTCCATGTGAATTCCTTGAAATTGATCTTTGATATTGGCTCTTACACGTTAAAAGTCCTGAAAATCTGCAAGTTCATTGAATATCCATTTTTTCTCATTCAATATTATGGATAATTGTGTTGGATATGATATTTTTGGCTGCACACCTACTTCTTTTGATTTTTAGCAGATAGGATTCCAGGACTTGCCATCTTTTACTGTAGTTGCTGATAAGTCCTATACAATTCTAATTATAGCTGCTGCATATTTGAATTGTTTTTTCTTGTTTCTGACAAAATTTTCGTTAATCTTGGGGTTTTAGAATTTGGCAATAATATTCCTATGTATTTTCTACAAAGGATCTTATTTAGGTGGTGATTAGTGGATTTTTTCTATTTCTATTTTCCCCTTATATACTATCATTCTAGAACAATTTTCTTGGATTATTTCCTGCATTATTATGTCAAGATTCTTTTTTTCATCACAACTTTCTGGTAGTCCAATTATTCTTATATTTCTCTTCTTGATCTGTTCTCCAGATCTGTCATTTTTCTTATAAGGTGTTTCACATTCTGTTCTATTTTTTCATTCTTTATAATCTGTTTTGTTATTTCTTGGTCTCTCCTTGTTTCACTATCTTCCCCTTGCCTGATTCTAATTTTCAAAGAATTATTTCATTTTGGAAACTCTATATCTCCTTTTCTAGTTAGCTTTTCCCCCATAATTTGGTTTTTATTGGATATTTTCATTTATTTATTTATTTATATTTTCGCTCAATGTTTCTCATTTGATTTTTAAATTCTTTTTTTGCATTCTTCTATAAATGCTCTCTGGGCAGAATTCCATTTCATGTTACTCTTTGGTGCAGAAGGTTTTTTTTTTTTTTAACTTTAATATCTTCTTCCCTGTTCCCATAGTAAGTTTCTTTGGAAGGGTTCTTTTTTCTTTGCCAGTTCACTTTTTTAAAAATGAGGCATTAGGGCTTAGCATCTAGAAAACATTTGTTAATATTTATTATAAAATGATTTTTTAAACATTTGTTTTTAAAACTTTGAGTTTCAGATTCTTTCCCTTCTTCCTGTCAACCTCATTAACAGGGCACAGTTTTGCAAAGCATTTCCATAAAAGTCATGTTGCCAAAAAAAAAAAAAAGACCAAAACCAAAACATAGATCTTCCCCCCCCCAAAAAAAAAAGGAAAAAAAAAGTATGCTTCAATCTGTAGTTTCAGTTTCTTATTTTAAAAGAGAAATTTACTACAAAGTACCTCAGATGAAGCTTTTAGGGAGATAGAGTAGGTACAATAACAGAGGATAAGAGTTTACAAGATTAATATTGGTATTAAGCACCAATCACAGGGTATTTATCCCTTTCTTCTTAGTTCAGTCTTCTCCATGCTTGCCTTGCTAAGCCATGACCTTGATATCTATTTTATTCTTTTACTGTGGATTTGACTGTTTTTGCTATTTTGTCTTAGCCTTCCACTATCTGTTTCTTTATCTATCCATTGTAGGTGTCAGAATAGGGGTCCTAAGTAAGGATTTATCTTGAGTCTGATCCTCTCATGGGATTCCTTATTCCTAATCTAAGAAGCCAGAGAGACCCCTCATCCTCACCTCTGTGACTGAGTCTACCTGGGGCTATAGGGACCATAACATTTTCTTCTGTCTTTTGGTTTTGACATTGTTCAACCCAATTCTTCCTCTAAGTGTTGATATAATCTGAATCATGAAAATTTTATTTCACTTCTTTCACTTTACCTCAAAAGGAATTCCCATTGCAACGTACTTCACAAGGAGTCCTTCAGGCTTTTGATGAAGGGAAATCTATTATCTCCTGAGGTGGTAGCCCAGTACACTTTCATTGTTGGCATAATTTTTCTAATCATTAACCCTAGATTTGAGTTTTTAAATTTTCCATTTATTGCTTCAGGTTCTGACACTGAGGAGAGAGTAAATGTCTTATCCAGACAATTTGGGAACATAAGTGGTGTCTAAAAGTGGACCCTGGCACTGGAAAAGCCACTGCAGCCAGATATGTTGGAAGAAACGACTGCAATAAGCATAGGATGCTCTTACATGCAGAGGCAGAACAGCCATCTCCCATAGTTTTAGCAGCTGTTCACCCAAACCATGAATTGCACCCATTGAGCACTTATGGAACATTAAAGAAATGTTCTTAAGGAACATGGGGATTGTTGGGGTCCCATAACCTTCAACTCTCAGGGTTCTATTCCCTTTGACTTAGATAAAGCCAAGAGAGATTGAGGAATGACCCAGAAGGCATTATTAAGAATATGGCTGCTATGGATTCTTGTGATACAAGATTCGTCACAGTTTTCTGTTTACAAGACTTTAGCTCACAGCTCACGGTATGGTCTGCAAAGCCAGATTCTTTCAGAGAAACATATGACACAGGTGAATAAAATAATAATTACACTCAAAATAGCCACCCAGAACCACTAGACTTTTTAGAAATTGTTTGATCTAGTCATAGCATTATAGATGAAGAAAAAGAAAGGACCCCAGAGGCCATCTAATTCAATCTCCTTCGTTTTTCACACGAGGAAAGTAAATCCTACAGGGATTTGGTGACTTGAACAAGAGTATGTAACTGAGAAGTGGTTGAGCCTGGATTTGAACCTGGTTCCAAATCCAGCATGGTCTAAGTAAAGGTACACTGTCCAGGGTATGTACTTTTGTACCTTCTTTTTTTTTTTTTTTTTTTTTTAATTCTCAGTGGACCATGGCAGTAGGAAAGTGAATTGCATTTAAGTGAGGGAGGGCCGTGCAGAGTCACCAGCCTCCCTTTTCTCCAGAGCCACCAGGATCCAGTAACAACATGTAGATCAGGGGATTGGAGTTGGCTTTTGAATTCAATCTGCTTTTAAAGTAAGGATCAGAGATGGGATTAGACTCCAGGTTGTCAGCAAGGCTGATTCTACCATACCATGCTGCCCCCGTGATTCCCCCTCTCTCTCTAGCTCGGAGATAATTAGCTTTGCAACAGCAGGATAATGGTCCAACCTTTGCAAACATCAGTCAAGAGCCCTGGTCTTTTCTACTTTTAACTGCAAGCTGTAGGCAGCCCCCTTGCAGGAGAGAGGTTGGTTCAATGCTCAAGGCTATTGTCAACAGCTACTGACTTTCCACCCCCACAGCTCCATGCCCTGCCTTTCTTATTGTGGTGATACCTTCTAGCTCGAAGCTCCATGACTATAATTGTCTACCGCTCTTGTCACACTTCACCAGACTAATTTGGTAGTCTTCATGCTGGGTTTATATGAAACAAATATTTTCCGTGTCTATGTATATCTCAAGCATACGAGAGATAATTTTGAAAGTATTGCATGTGCATAGTGAATTGGAAGCTGTATATTCATGTGGCATATGTCTTTTTACAGAGTATATTATTAAACTTTAGAATTATGTAAGGATCAAATTGGCCACCATGGAGATGGCCTTCCCTAGACTCACATGTCCTGGGCCCTTCTCTGTTAATGTGTATGCACATTGGTTCTCAGTAAAATTTTCCAAAGGAGAGTGGTTGCTAAGCTACGTGAGGAAGTGATGGGTATGGCTGATGGGTAGTAGACTCAGATCACTATGCTAGTAAAGGAAAGGTTCATTCATTCAACTACTTCAAACATCCATTAAACAACTAGTATATGTGCGTTAGGTTATTGTTTCCAAGGAATCAAAATGTATTTTAATAATCCACAAATGCTAGAACATAGGATCTTAGTATTCTTTACATTTTCTTTATGTTTCTGGACTGCGTATATGTGGCAGATGGTTGAAAAGCTGGCCAAAGGCCTGCTTGCTTGTGACTGCTGAGATTTTCTGGGTCCTTTTTAATGCATGAGAGTATGGCGTGTGTGAACAGCTTGTAGATTTGCAAACGGAGACTGACGGGGCAACAATTGCCAAGATTTTCTAGGTTACCTTTCTTCAGAAACAAGATGGCCCTCCACAGACAGATTCTTACTCTGTGGGTTCTTAACGAAAGGCCAGCAGAATATAAGCTCTGACAGACTCTACTAACCTGAGTCAGTGTTAACAACAACAACAACAACAACTACTACATTATTACCACCAATAATAACAATGACCACCTGGCCCAATGCTGTACTTCTGTATCAGTTCCAATCTAGCTAGATTAAATAATAGCTAATATTTATTCAATGCCTTAAGGTTTATGAAACACTTTACACATATTGTCTCATTTAATCTTCACAATAGTCTATAGTTAGGTTCTGTTATTATTTCTGCTTTACAGATGAATAAACTGAGACTGAAAGAGTTAAGAAACTAGCCCCAAATCATTTGCACTCAAGTTTCCTTGACTCCAGGTCCAACATACTATCCACTTTGCCACCTACCCATTTTTGGGTCCAAAGAGTCCTTCGCCAGAGGTTTGGCCAATAGATCATGGATTTTTTTCCCTTTATAGTATCTGATGAAGTATGTATGTAAAGATAAGAAGGAATATGATCTATACACAGAGCTATAAAAATATAAAGTCCTAAGATAGTTCTTCATATTTTCCACATCTGAGGGACCTTACTGCTTTAGAGGTAACATATAAACCTCTTTACTGTTACCCTGAAAAAAATGTTTCTATCATGTTCAGCATGAATTACCTTCTATGCACTCTAGTTATTTACATGTTGTTTTTTTCCTCCTTAGTTTTCTCATCCCTTGGCATAGTACCTGGCACATAGGATTTCCATCATAAATTCTTATTATTTGCTTCCCAGATTTTTGAATCATCTTAAGATGATTCTTCTTTGTTGTGATACCCTGTCCCTCCAAGCCTTCTTGATTCATCTATTTTTAGGTTCTATGGGATATACCTCCTGGTCCAACATTTGGGATTTTCCCCAGGAGGTCTGTGATTCTTTGGAGAATAGATACCAACTGTCCCATGTCATTCAACATTTACCATCCCCTCCAGCACTATGCGATTAATTCAGGACTTCCAATTATGTCAACTGCTGTGGGGTGAACACTGATCTCTAACCTGGTGCAGTAGCACACTGTGCGTCAGACAGCTGACTCATTGAGCAGCTACCTGGATCTTCCAAAGCCTTCTCAATAGCACCAAGAAGAAGCTAGGGCTCAGTTGTTCTATGGGTCCGAGAACATCCTGAGCAATGAAGAGGCAGCTCATACATATTCCTTCTTTCTGGTGTCCTCCCGAGCTTACATCCTGATCATCCATCCACCTGGGGCCAATTTCCCACAGGCTGTCAGCTAGCAGCTGGCTATGTTTTTTCTGTGGCCTATTTTTGGTCCACCACAATGACCCCAAAGTGCTCCTCTGGAATTCAGAGATACAATGAGGCAAGAAAATTAATACATATTAACAGAATGCTCTCTTACCTTGACCTCACACATGTATAACAGCAGGTGATCTGTGTTATCAAATTAGTGTTTCCAAAGTTAACATCCGACTCTTGTTGCCCTTGGGATAAATTACAAACTCTCCTGGCATTTAAAGGCCTTGATTATCTGGTTCCAGCCTATCTTTCCAGGTGGATTCCATGTCTTCCCACTTCACACTCACTAAACTCCAGGCAAACTAGGCTGCTTGCTGTTCCAAATATATTATATTTTAAGTGTTGCCTCCATTCTCTTTTTTGCCTCTTGGAACCTTTAACTCCCTTCAATACCCTGCCCAAATGCTATTTCTGTATTCAACATGAAATGTTTCTTCATTTCTTTAGTTATTAGTATGCTCATCTCCAACATTATTTGTTTACTTTGCATATATTCTCCATATATTTGTTTGTTAACTTGTATCTCTCCCTAAAAGATGAGCTCCTTGAGCGTAAGAACTTTCTTAGCTGCATATTTTTTATTTCTATGGTCTAGTACATGCTTATTAAAAACTTGAAGGTTGTTGATCTTCAAAAAGAGCTACATATTATTGTTATACATCCATGGCCAACCCCTAAAGTCTTATTCTGATGTGCCAGTATAGCATGGATGTAACAATGGGAGCACAACAATAGAACAATAGAAAGTCTTAGAGCATCTGGCCTGAGCCCGCTTAAGGTTCCAGTGACCAGCCTCACTGAGTTTGAAAGACTCCTCACAGAATGATTTGCTACCAGGTGATGGATTGTTTTAGCCACAATGACTCATAAAAACTGTTGACAAAAAGATATGCATTATATAGGGACCACTTATAACAACAAAATAATGTTTATTGGAAGTGTTTATCTTATATTTTCTCTAAATTTCTTCTCCCTTATCTGTCAGTAGCTTGTGTAAAAATATTAATGGTGTAACTGAGATTAATCTATAATGTTTGTCACCAGTCCAGATCTTATCAGGTAATAGGAAGAATTGCCAGGTTCCCCTAGATCAGAGATTCTTAACCTCATTTGTGTCATGGATTCTTTCGGCAATGTGAGCTTTTTGGAGGAATATTTTAAATGCATAAAAGAAAATCCAATTCTATGTAAAGGGAAACAATTTTATTGAAGTACTATAATCAAAATACTTCATAAGAACAAATTAATGAACTAATGCAATTATCCACAGACCACCACTCCTGTTTGAGAATCTATGGATCCCAAATTACGAATTATTGTTCCAAAATCTCTAGTAATTTGCCACAGTCTTTGTGCCATATCATAAGGGATATACTTGCATCCAGAGCCACAGTGATGGTGACTGTTTGTAGCCTCTCTGACATCAGGGCAGCCCATCCAGTAGTTAGCATATTAGGAAGGTAGGGAGAGAAAAGAAAAATGGGAGTAAAAATAGAATAAAACTAAAGGAGATGGTGGGTCAAGGTCCTGAATTCCTTGAGAGAAGGGACTGGTTTTTAGGGTATTTTTTTTAATATGCACCACAGTGTCTGGTACATAGTAGGTGCTTACTAAATGCTAGGTGACTGTTCTTTTGCAGCTCCAAATTGATATTCCTTAGAATTAGTTATATCTTCATCTATATTTTCTGTTGTATACATAGTTAGGGAGCTAGGTGGCACAGTGGATAGAACACTGAGCTTGGAATTGGAAGATTCCTCTTCATGAGTTTGAATTCAACCTCAGATACTTACTAGCTACACAACTCTGGGCAAGTCACTTAATCTTATTTGCCTCAGTTTTCTTATCTGTAAAAATGAGCCAGAGAAGGAAATGGCAAACCACTTCATTATCTTTGCCAAGAAAACCCCAAATTTGGTGATAGAGTTGGATAAGATTGAAACAACTGAACAACAATATAGTTATCTTTTTGCACTATCCTTCCAGGTTCAAAGATTTTTGGCTTTCTGCTTAACTTGGTCATACAAGTACTGCTTTGAGACAGTCCAGACAAAGATGATGTGGGGAGAAATAAAGATAGAGAGAGAGATAGGGTTCATCAGGAAGGCCTGGGATGAAATCTTAACTCACCTATTTACTGTCTAGTAAGAGATGTGAACCAAGCAAGTCATTCAACTTTTCCAAACTTTAGATTTCTCATATGTTCAATGGGAATAATAGTAGCTCCTGCCTCACAGGTTTTCTGGAAGGATCAAATAAGATGATCTATATAAAGCACTTTTTAAATCTTAAAACGCAATATAATTGCTAGCTATTTTTAATCACAGATATTCCTATGAAAGGAATTATCACTTACAAGTCAATATAATGATTAATTATAAGTTGGTGAGTAAAAAATTATATATGAAATTATTTTCATCTCTATTTAGTACAGACATAGGGTAACAATTGCAGACCTGGAAAAGACCTCAAGAAGGCATTGTCTGATCTATATTGGAACTGGAATCTGTGACATCTATGAAACCAAATAGTCTTATTTAAAGTTCTACCAGAAAAGACAATATTCTTTGAAACAATTTATTCCACTCTTAAAGAGTTTTCATTTTGTGAACATTTTTTATATCAAACTACAGCTTTTGTCTCTCTGAAATTCCCAACTAGTGCTCCCATACCAGCTCTGCCCTCTGGCATCATACAGAATAAAACTAATCCCTTTTCTGAGGCCAGACATTTCAAATGCTTGAAGACTCATGGCTCTGATAGCTTCTCTAGTCTTTTCTCCTCCAGGCTAAATATCTCCATTTTCTTTCTATGGATTGTGGAATGGCATACATTCCTGTCTCCTCATGATCCTTGTCACTGTCCTGGCCATGCTCCAACATATAAAAATTCTGCCTAAATTTGGAGTCTGTATAGAAATCATAAATATGAAACAGTGATAGAAACAAAAGATTCAATTATAGTAAAATCCCATTTGCTCAAAATTCCAAGAAATAGAAAGCTCAAATAACATAATTTATTTTTATTTTTGCAGTACTATGTAACTCAATTCAACAAACATTTAAGGAATGGTAATTATTATGTTCACAATTATGTAATGGTCATAGGTTTGACCCTGAGGTACTATAAGACCCTGAAGTGTCTTTAGAATCATTAAAGATTAAATTAAGTTCAATATAATATCAGTGTACATGAAAGCACTTTGTAAACTGAAAAGTGCTATATAAATAGGAAGGAAAGAAGGAAATGAGCATTTATTAAGTGCCTCTTATGGGCCAGACACTGTAGCTAAGTGCATCTCAAATATTATCTCATTTGTTTTTCATAGCAACTTAGGGAATGAGGTGCTATTATTATACCCATTTTATACTCGAAGAAATTGAGTCAGAGAGAGGCCAAAAGTCACTAGATTAGCAAGGATCTGAGTTCATATTTGAATCTAGCTTTTCCTGCCTCCAGGCCCAGTGATCTATCTACTATACCACCTGGCTTCCAGAACTTGGTATTATTACCCGTATTGCCTAATTTGAAATTTGGGAAGCCCACAATGATAACTGTTAGCCAATGTATTCCCTCCCACTCTCTCTCTCTCTCCTTCTTCCCTTCCTCTCTTCTTTCCTTTGTTTAAACTCCACAAAACCTGTCTTCCTTCCTTCCTTCCTTCCTTCCTTCCTTCTCTCCTTCCTTCCTTCCTTCCTTCCTTCTTCCTTCCTTCCTTCCTTCTTCCTTCCTTCCTTCCTTCCTTCCTTCCTTCCTTCCTTCTCTCCTTCCTTCCTTCCTTCCTTCCTTTCTTCCTTCCTTCCTTCCTTCCTTCCTTCCTTCCTTCCTTCCTTCCTTCCTTCCTTCTTCCTTCCTTCCTTCCTTCCTTCCTTCCTTCCTTCCTTCCTTCCTTCCTTCCTTCCTTCCTTCCTTCCTTCCTTCCTTCCTTCCTTCCTTTCTTCCCAAAAAACAAATACTTGACTACTGAAAAATACTTTTAAAAAGAACATTGCCCTTTTTCTCTTTTCTTGAAGAATACATTTATTTTTATCTTGCAAAGTGTGAGTTTCTGCCAGGTCAGGGAGCTTAAAAAGGTCTGATTCTTTCCCTTTAAACCTCTTACTACATTTCTGTTTTTGTAGAGCAAGATCAGATCCTGCAAAAGTAATTTTTCTCTCTTTGTAGAAACTCCTTTATCTGGCATAAAATGCTCACCCATCAAGCCTGCAGCAAAAGGCGACTTTTCAACTCTACGCCGATATGATCAACATTAACCATCCATCACATGAAGGATTGGAAGTGATCTCCTTACAAAAACCAGCCAGGCAGCTAGCTATTGATTCTGTGCTCAGCCTGATGAATGAAGGGGAAAAGACAACAAGTGACTGTAAGAAGCACAAACCCAGCTGCCCACTCCCTTTTTTGGCAGACCAATCATGAGCTTGTCTACAAAATACCATTCTGCTTTCCTATCAAAGTCATGATGCAGGTGTTAAGGATCAGGAATGAATAGTTTGATTCAAGTTAGATATTTGCTATTGTATTTCTTCTTAGATGTTCCCTGCAATTTGAATATAAGCTAAGTAAAACCTTCTACCACCACCACCAAACTGGGGATTCCTGCTAGGTGGCACCATGGATAGAATGCTCAGCCTAGAGTCAGAAAGATTCATCTTCCTGAGTTCAAATTTGACTTCAGATATCTACTAGCTGATCCTTGGAAAGTCAGTTTCTTCATCTGGAAAATGGGTTGGAGAAGGAAGTAACAAACCACTTCAGTACCTTTGCCAGGAAAATCTCAAATGGGGTTACAGTCAGACATGAATGAAATGACTAACAGCACTATTTAAGAATTCAACTTAACTTGCCCATGTTTGGACTGGATTTTTTTATTGGATTAACAAAATTATGTGATTTGGGATAGGGCACTTAATGCTTATGGGCCTTATTTCCCTCATCCATAAATCAGGCATAATATTTGTACCATCTACTTGATGGTGACATTATAGGAAAAAAATGCTTCATATACCCTGAAGCTCTAATATGAGTTATCATCATTATTAAAAAATATTGATATAAAAGATGTAATCTAGGAAATACATAATTAAAAAAGAAGTTGAGTTGGTCACTTGTGAACAAAGAATGATGGAATTCATGTATAGCCAAGTGCTTCACTGGTACCCATAAAAACATTTTTTATAAACTAACAAAATTGAAATCTAAAGGAAGTTTGGTTTTTTAACTCAAAGTTTGATATGCTTAGAAATACACTGTACTTTATTTCCCTCATACTCTTTCCTCTTCTCTGATATAAACATCTTTCTTAAGTCATGATTGAAGTAATGTAAATGGAAATAAGGTTAGATTTGAAGTCAGGAGAACAAGGTCCAAATGCTGATTCTGCTATTTCCTACCTGTGTGACATATATTCCACACCATATGTGTGGCAATCTGGTCTCAGTTGCCTCATCTACAAAATGGGAACAAATTTATACTTCCTCTGTCATGAAATTGTTGGAAGGAAAAGGCTTTGTAGTTATTCAAGTCCTAAGGAAAAATGAGTTATTCTAATGTAGTTGCCCTTTGAACTGTCACTTTTATGTGCTATATCCTCCCCTCCCACCACCTCTTTTTTAAAGGAGTTTTAAAAGTAGAGAATTCTTTAACTCAAAGAAATAAAATCCAAATGTCATGGTTTTTGTTTAATAGCATCTTTTGGGAAGGGTAAGTGATATTCTTATCATTGACTGGTCTATCAGCAATAGGATAATGGAAGAAGTGAAATTAATTTGGTGTATATATAGGGATTAGAGGTGATGGGATAGTGAAGTTGTAACTACATTGGGATGTTCAGGGGTATTGCTCCATTTGTGTATGGCCAACCCTCAGCTAAACTCTAACTTACATTTAACTCTAATTCAAACACAACTGGAACATCAGAGCTAAAGATCATCTCTCAATCCTCCCTAGTGACTTGTGCTATCTATGTATTTACTGACCATTGTAGTTAAGCTGTAGCTCAGAACACTGCTAAAGATTTTATATGTTGAAAATACAGAAAGGAGGGAAAAGCGATGGATTGTTCCTTATTATTGGCTGATTAGTCTGTCAATTAAGATCAAGTTAGTTATGGTTGGTTGAAAGGAATTTACTCTGGATAATGGAGCAATCAGTGAATAAGATTCACAGAAAGAGGAGGAAGACAGGATCTCTTTCCTTTTAAAAATATAACTTCTGGTGTGTGTGTGTGTGTGTGTGTGTGTGTGTGTTTCAGCCATAAAATTTTGAGGGTGGGGTGGATACTTTCTCCTTGTATTTCTAGTAACACTATATTGGTAACTCCTATACACACTCCCAAGAAAACTGAGGTACCTATGCTAATGAATAAATTCCCTTTACTCAGACAAACAGAAGGATACTCCATGTTTTTGGACTTGTACAGAGTCCTCCTTCCATCTCTATTATTTTTCTAATACCTTAGATAGGTAAGAGATGTAGTAGATAGAATACCAGACGTGGAGTCAGGAAGATCTGAGTTCATGTCTCACCTCAGATATTTACTATCAATGTGATGCTGAGCAAGTCACTTAACTTCTCTGTTTCCTTTTCCTCATCTGTAAAATGAGGATAATAACAATACCATCTACTTCCCAAGGTTGTTATAAGGATCATATTTGTAAAGCGCCTTGCAA
Source organism: Antechinus flavipes (assembly GCF_016432865.1). NCBI lineage: Eukaryota > Metazoa > Chordata > Mammalia > Dasyuromorphia > Dasyuridae > Antechinus > Antechinus flavipes. The sequence continues at coordinate 93,930,715 of NC_067401.1, read as the reverse complement.
ATCTTAGAACTCTCTATACAGGCTATTATTATTATTTCTGATCCACTACAAATAAAGCAGTCATCAATTAAAAGAAATTATTTAATAAGGTGCTATAGCCATGATTCACAGCATAAAGACACAGTGGAAGACGTGCTTTTGTAATGCCATGTCTTGGGCTAGTGTTTTATCCTACTTTCTCTGTGGGTTTTTTATTGTCTGCTGATGTCTGCTTGTTTTGGATTGGAAATGTCTAAACGGCAGGTCTGGCAATCTTTTTCAGGACATTTTCTGTGATAATTGCATTATAATTCAATGCAACTGAAGACATGAAAATACTTCTTAAAGGCAATCTTGATTTGTAGCACTGATTTCCAAGGACTCTCCAATTAAGAACTTTCATATTCTTTTATTTTTAGTCATCTTAAAGAATTAAAATTAATATCACCCTAAAATGTCCATATTTTTTGACGCTGAAATTCCACTTGAATTTACATATAGGCAGATACCACAAGGAAGTCACCAGAAAAAAAAATAAAATTTTTAAAAAAAGAAAGAAGAAAAGCCAAATTCATCAAAATATTTCCAACAGCATTTTTTTTTGTGATAGCAGAGTACTGATAACAAACCAGATGACCATCAGCAGAAGAATGGCTGAACAAATTATGGTATATGAACATAATGGAATATTACTGTACTGTAAGAAATGAGAGACATAATTGTAATTGTTAACTTTATATTGTTGATGTTATGGTTATAATGATAGTACTCAAATATGGAGCCAATCATGATCCTCATGCTCATAAAGCGCGTAGGCAAAGACAGATAAAGATTATACTTTTCCATGGTTATGATCTGTTAACCCTGTCAGGTAGTTAACACTCATAGCTTCTGATTGGATAAAACTCTTAAGAGGTCACTTCTCATCTTGCAGGCTTAGAGAGTTGTTAGATTTTTTCTTAGTTTCTGGTCTGGGTAAAGAAATTTCCTCTACTGTAGTTACACTAAAAACTTCTTCACATTTGAATCTGGTTGGAAATGCCCCCTTCCTCTCACCTCTGAAACATTATTTGTTCTTGACCAAGTCCATTATTAGAGTATATCATTTCATTGTCATCTGAGCCCCAACTTGTGTTCTTTTCTCCCTACATTTCTTTTCTTCTCCTGCATCCATGCATCCTTGAGCATGAACCTATGTTTATATTGCTATAAAGTGTGTGTGTGCATATATGAATATCTGTATGTGTTTGTATGTGTGCATGCTAATGCATGCTCTTATGCAGGTTTTGTTATTTGTCTGCTTGCTGTACCACATAATAATAAAAAAGTACTTGTTTGGATCAGCTTTGTAAGTACCAGTTTCCTGTAAATTCCTGAACCAAGGTCTTTGCTTTAACCCAAGCCATGAGGCAACATAAAGCAATGGTAAAGAGAAGCATACTAAGATTTACTTGAACAGATGCAGAGTAAAGTGAATAGAGCCAAGAAAATAGTATTCATAATGACGACATTTCGTAATAACGTTAATGGAAAGAATAACCACCATGAAATGATAAAAAAGAAACATTGCAAAATTGTACCCTCCCCACCAACATACACACATACATATTCCTTTGTAGGGGTGTGGGGATGTGGAATATTAATATTGATGAGGTTTAGGTTTTGGGGTTCCCTTTCGTCAGGGAATCAAATGATAAGGTCTAGATTTAGGAACCAAAATGAGATTAGGGTTTCTGGTGGTCAGGGAGTTAACTGATATGGTCTAGTGGCAGGTTCGGGGTTCAGGGAACCAAATGGAGAGGTTTGGTTCCCCTGCACCCCCTTGGGATTCAGCACAAGGGTAAGGAGTTTTGAGGACCCCACTTCTGGCTGTGCAGAGATTCTCTGTAAAGGAATTTACAAACCGGAAAAAGACTAGACTGATAAAAGAGGTTTATTATAGGGATTGGGAAGTCAAGTTTCTAATAAAGAAATCCTGACAGAGAGGCATAAAGTCTTGTTAGGGAAATAGGTGAGGATAAAGAAAGGGTAGCACTGTAAGAGAATATTATTCCAGTGGGCAGAGGTTTCCTTGGCATAGCATAGCATGGCATGGGATGGCATGTTAGAATCTCTGCAAGGAGTTGTTTGAAGTTGGCTCTTTTTATCTACAAGCTGTGTTTCAGCTATAGTAGAATTTGAATAGAATTGAATGAGTCTCTTTAATTCAATAGGGTTAGAATTCTTTAGCTCAGAACTGAACCAACCCCACCTAGATAAACCATTTTATTTGATTCCCTGGGGTGTTCTTTCACTGAGGCAGAGTTGAAGGAGATTTTCTCCTTCAAGGAGTTTTAGAGTTTCAGGGTCCCTTCTTCAATATGATACAATGTCTGATTTTTTTCAATATAATGAGCAGATTTGCTGAGCCTTCTCTTCTTCCTCTTTCTTTTATCTTTTTAAAGTTCTTTTTTTAATGAAGGTTGGCTTTCTGAGAGAAAGAGAGAGAGAGAGAGACAGACAGAGAGAGAGAGAGAGAGAGAGAGAGAGAGAGAGAGAGAGAGAGAGGAAGGAGAGAGAGAATGAGAGAATGAGAATACAGAGGGTTTGGTAGAAAGAGAACTGGCTCTTGAATCTTGGTTCAAATCCAACCTTTCATTACTTAAGTGATCCTGGGAAGAAACCAGAAGAGCATATTCTTTGTAATTTATAATCTTACAGAGTTGTCCAGGGTACTGAAAGCTGCTCAAACAGCTACTATAGTATATGTTATGGGAAAGACTTCAAATTAGGTATTCCTGCTGCCAATACAAGCCCTATCCATTGTGTCATATTCTGTGGTTCTTGCCTCTTAATCATATTCTTACCACACATAATATTTGAAAAATTACAAATTATTTAACATATAATCACTAGTCAAAGCTGTTTTATTATGGGAAGAATATATAGACACATATAAATATGTAGATATTCTAAAGATAGAAATTTTGTACTAATGAGGTCCCAAAAATAATCATAGGGAATAGAAATATAAAATTCTATGGTGCTAAGTGGAGAAAGGAGGATGGGATAGGAAGAAAAATGACCAGATATGGCCTAGATATGTCCAAATGGGACAATATTCCTATTCTAATGGTTTACATGGATCCAACCAAATGGATGGTTCCAATCAGTCTGGACATTATAAAATTAAAATAATGGTAGTATGTAGTATTTACATAGCATTTTAGGATTTACAAATATATATATATATACGTATATGTATGAGTGTGTGTGTGTGTGTGTGTGTGTGTGTGTGTGTGTGTGTATCTCATCTTGCTTGATCCTCAATAACCCTGGGAAATAGGTCCTATTTTTATTCCAATTTTACAAATGAGAAAACTGAGGCTGCGAGAAGTTAAATGACTTGTCCAAGGTCACACAGATAGCAAATGTCTTAGACAAGATTTGAAGTCAGCTTCCTGATTCAAGTTTAACACTGTAAAACTGCACTTCCAATAAATAGAATATAACTGATGAGATTGTTTTTCAACCCAAAGTATTTGTTTCTGTAATGAAGCAAAGGTGTTCCAACATATAAATCAATTCCTATCTTAATTACTCAATGTTTGTGCAACACTCTGAATAAAGGGGGATACATTAAGGCGTAGCATTTTAGTATTCAACAAACAGCTAGCTATATCCCATTACCTAAAAATATTTTCAGTACCTCCTGTCCCCAAACTTAGATTAGAATAATCAATTTTCAGGAAAGGAAAATATTCCACCAAACCCATCCTTTATCCAGAGGGTATAATGCTGCAGTATGCTAGATGTTTCCTTGAGTTGGTTCAAAAATGAAAAAAAAAAAAAAAAGGATCAGCTGGCACAATGAATAACAGCAGAGGAAGTGTCTGGAATGTGTGAGATGTTTTACAAAAGAATCCAACCACTTCACACCTGTTGGTTTTGGGAAAAAATACTTTCCTCTACATTCATTCTGGAGTCCATTATTTATTTGTGATATTAAAAGGGACTTCATGATGTGCTCTTGTGGCTGCGCAACCCCAGCATGTTGGCAGGAGAAAAAAAATCCCCAATGAGTTTCACATGATTACACAATACCACATTGCCTATCATAGTGCCTTTACAATTTGACAAAGGCATCCATTGAGTGTCATGATTATTTTGACTTCTTAAAATAGTGTCAATCTACCTACTTTACTACTTATATATTTTACAAACATTTCATATTTAAATAATCACCTTTTTAAGTCTAAAAAGACATTGAATTTTGGGGTTGATGCACTATTTGTAACCCAAAGCTTAATTTTTATTAGATAAATCTAGAATAAATCCTATTCTCCCTCCACCAATTCAACTAGTAACAGCTAGTTAGCATTTATATAGTTTTAAAGTTTGTAAAGTGATTTGCATTTGATCCTAACAATATTCCTGTGAGATTTTATCTCCTCTCTTTACAGATGAGGAAATGGAGATTGAGAGAGATTAAATCATTTGCCCAAGATCATATAGCTAAAATAAATTTCTGAGATAGGATGCTCCATTCATGATGTATAGCTGATCACAGCTGACCCCTTGTATGTTGTAATTTTATAGAAATTCTGCCCAAACTGAATCATGCTAACCAGCAAATCAAAATAATTTTGGGAAAACCAGACTGATTTTACTCAAAAAAAGATTCCTGTGTTGAATTTTCTCACAGCGACATTGGACTCACCCTCCCCTCCTTCACTTGGATACAAGTAAACAGTGATATCTTCCACATATATATTAATAATCATAATTTGGTAACTGATGAGATTAGGGGAGGTATTTCTATCTCTCCCAAGAGACTAGATTGAAAAATCAATGAGCAAAGTATTTCCTTAAATCTCTAGGTTTAGAAAACACTAAAAACCTGCTGATTTAATTGGAAAGAGCCTAGGATAGTTAGAAGTAGTTTACATCTAGGCTCTGGAAGCAATGATCATATTTTACATAACTGTAATTTCATATAAAGCAAATTTGAATACACGTGCCCACTTCAAAGGATTTTTTGCACTGATCAGAACTTAATTGAAGTTCCAAAGCAGTATACTTTTAAGAGTGTATTTCTTATGTAGCTATGGAGTATGTTCTAGAAGTCCTATTCCAACTCATATTTACACTATGTCCTCTCAGGGATCTAGTGGTACTATCAAGGATCTGGGGAGAAATAGTATGTCTCTTACTCTGATTATGGGTTGAAAATCAGTTTAATTAGCCAGACTTAATCATCTTTAGAAAAAGTTATTTACTAAGGTTGTAAAGTTAGTACAAAATGTCTGTAACACATTCTCCCACCAGTATATACAGAGTCTGAGGGAAATAGGCTCATATTTAGAGAACATATCTAGCAAAATAGTAAGTCATACTTCTTCAGATCAGATCAGATCATAGCTTCTGATCATTGGAAGTTCTTTTATTTTCTTTTTGGGGGCCTGAAGATGTTACCCTTAGACATGATCAATTTCATCTCAATCTTGCCTTTACATGACTAAAGAAGCAATCTGAGAGTGAAGATAATAAAATCATAGATTTGGAATTGGAGAATACTTTAGATAATAGGCAAAGATTTAGATTTCTTTGGGGATTCAGGCCAAAGGATCCGAAACTGAGAGAATAATAATAAGAAGAAAAATAATAACTAGCAATTATATAGTGCTTTAAGATTGACAAAATATTTCACAAATATTATCTCATTTTATCTTTACAATTATCTTGTGAAGTAGATGTTATTATTATCTCCATTTTACAGAGGTGGAAATAAAGGTTGGGAGAGATTAAGTGGCTTGTTTGTGGTCATATAGCTTGCAAATGGCTAATGCTAGATTTGAATTCAGACTCCAATTCTAGCCTTCTGCCTCCTGAATTACCTAGTTTCTGCTGAGAAGAATAAAAATGCTAGTCACTATATTAAGTACTTTACAGTCACTATCTTATTCAATCCTCACAATAATCCCAGGAGGTAGATGCTATTATTATGTTCACTTCACAGTTAAGGAAACTAAGACCAAAAAGATAAAGTGACTTGCCCAGGATTATATAGCTAGTAAGTGTCTGAAGCTAGATTTGAATTGAAGTCTTTCTGACTCCAGGCCTGATACTATATGCATTGCATCACACACTAGCCCCAAAGGTATTATTTTTAATCATTGGTTCAATGGCCTGAAACATTACTCTCTTCCTAAGGTGCCAAATGCATGCATATAAGAATCTAACTTCTAATATATATGCTAAAGCACTCTCTTTTATGTTCTTTGTCATGTTACATTTCCTAACCCTGGTCTCTGGAGAAAAAATTGCTTATAGATTAGATTGTTAGTCTTTGTATGGGGTCTCCCCAAAGCAGAGAGTAGAAGAGGTACTCAGTGTACAATATATCAGGAATGAGACCAGCGTGTATTTATTTCTTACAACAAAAGAACTGCCAAAAGGCTCACAGTGTGCATTGACAGAAGGACTTAAAATAGGTTTCTTTAATTTAACTTATAACTGCAGTCATGTTCTCAGGAAGAAGGATGGGGGAAGCTGATACTTTAACTTCTTCAAAATATAAAACATTTTTCATGAATTGGTATTTTTACCTTTCATCTCAATTCTGCACTGCCTAAACAACTGCTGGTCCATACCTTTAGGTCAACCAGGCCAGCCATTCTTTGGTTAGTGGACACCTTCTCCAAGTGCATTGAGGTAGTTCCTGTGAACTTTTCTTTGGGTTGCTAGTCAGCTGTTACCAAAAAAAACAAAACAAAAACCCAAACAAACCCACAGAGAAACCAAGGATTCTCAGAAGACTTGAACTCACAAGATTGCCTCTAAATCTGGATATTTCTGTCTTGGGATAAAGTCTCATTCATTTAGGAAAGAACAAACACAAGGAGGTAGTCCAAATCCCAGGCTCACATTTGAGCATATGAGCTTTAAATGGTGCATTCTTATAGCTACATGATAGCTGGAGTGGGGATAAGCCAACTATCACCCAATTTATCCATGGAAGTAGCTTAAAATAATTCTGATATGGTCTACAAGCAGAAGGGGAAAGAGTCTTAGGATAGAATCATTCTTTTGAGTATTCCATGAGATACTAGCTGTTGTTTCTCAGTGGCTAATAAGAGGACTTCCTTGTCATCCCAAAGTAGTGAACTAGCTGGAAGTAACCAAGGAAATCATTATTCCCAAAGGGACCCACAGAATTGTCATGTCCCTGGAGTTCTCAGGAAATTTCCAGATGACTTCTTTGTTCACACATCCTAGGATATTTCCCATAGGCAATGCAACTCTTCCTCCCTCCCCTTAAAATAGGAAATATGAAAACATGACTAGAAAGATTGACTTGGTGATGGAATAGTTTTGCTACTATGTTTCATAGGTATGGTAAGGAGAAAACATTTAGAATATAAGAATGCTTAGTATTCTCTTTTCTTATCTACATTCATATGTATTTACTCCTTACTGACAACATGAGATAGTTCAGCAGTGACTTTTTTTTTCTTTTTTACCATTGACCTTTATCATTTTTGGCCTATGATACCATATTGACTTCTCTGATACCTTTTCTGCCATTTAGTGGTTCTCTGTGTGACAATATTCTGTCAATGTTGTTGTTGAGTTGTGTCCTATGTTTTGTGACCCCATTTGAGGTTTTCTTGACAAAAGTATTATTATGGCTCACCATTTCCTTCTTCAGTTCATTTTATAGATAAGGAAATTGAAGCAAATAGGGTCAAGTGACTTTCCCAGGGTCATATAACTAGTTAATACAAGCCAGATTTGAACTCACATCTTCCTGACTCTAGGCCTGGTGTTCTATTCACTGTGTCACCTATGTGCCCAGTGATACATAGAGACTAATGAATGTATTTTGTTAGTAAATGACAAAGCATGTATAGTCCTCCAATTGAATATAAAGAGTTTTGGTTAATTGGAAAAATATTGTCATGTCTTTCTGGTATACTTCAATAAGCACGGGGAGTGGGGATGGAAAGAGTATTAAAATAAGTATCTTCCTAATATGTTTCCATTTACTGTCATAATGGTACTAAAGGATTTAATTCTGAACTTACATGTTTCCTATAGATATTCCATCCATTTGTGTTTTCAATAGAAAAAAACAACAACTCCCCAATAATAACACTTATTTATCTCTTTAATAAAATAGGGGTAAAGATCAAATCTTTGATTTCTTTAGTACAGGAAATTCCTGGATGATACAACTCTTACCAGTGCAGATCAACACTTTCTTTGCAATTTGTTGTCTTAGAAAGTTGCCAAAATAGCACTAGAGGTTAAGTGATTTGTCTAAGATCATGCAACCTATAAGTGTCAGTGGTTGAACTATGATGGCAATATTAATATAAATAATACATTTGGAATAAGATATGTCTTTAATGGAAAAAAAAATTTATTGCAAGAAAATAAAATCAGAGAGTGGCTTTATTGAGCCAAGAGGGCATTGTGTACTTTCTGTAAATGGTGTTCCTTGTTTCCAAGCCTAGCTCCCCTCTACATTATCAGGCAAAGGCTAGATGTGTTACAGAATGCAAGACTGGACAATCTGAGATCTGACAATTTCATACACATCACTGGAGTAACAATCACTACATGTAGAACAAAACTTAAAGAAATTAAATCTTCTAGGTACAATTAACAGTTTCTCACTAACATTCTCATTAACATTCACCTGTTAATTTGTTTCCCTTTCCTTTTCTCTGTTTTGAGGGAAACCTTTATTTGTAATACTGTTCTCTCACTTTTGGGTAGGCTGGCTGGTAGTTTCTCTGTATTTAGAGTTAAAGGCACACTATAACATTTCTGCTACTGCTGGTTAGCAAATTTATGACTGTTTTCAGTTGGTAATGAAAAAAGCCTTAGGCCACCTTTCCTAGCATTAACAATTCTTGCATCCTCTGGATGTAGGATCATTTTCCAGAGTTATTGTAGAGGGGATACTTGATTGCATATGCATGGACTAGATGACTTCTGGGGTTTCTTTCCAACTCTGAGATAGTGTGATCTTCCATCCTGTTCAGAAATAGAAAAGAAAACAACCATGAGCGTACATTTACTATGGTTCCCTCTTGACTTTCCCAATGATTGTCATTTCCAATCAGATAATTTTCCCCAGCCAGTTTCTAAGATTTTTTAATTTAAACTAAGCTCTCCTATTAGATTGCTTAGAATTTACTTTTTTTTTTAAGTAACCTGTATAATTCTTCCAAATCTGCTTCACAATTTTAAAGGGAACAATCTCCTTTTCTAATACACACACACAATCATTTTAAGATGTACTTGAATGGAGCACAATTCTTTTAACAACTACTCTCATTGTTTTTTTCAGTGTCAGAATGAAAGAGGAGAAGAGACACATCTTATCACCTTTGCAGGACTTTCTCCTTCACCTTAATGTAAACATATGTGTCTGAAGAGAGAACAGTCTTACTAAAGGAATGCCTAAAATAGATATAGAAGACTTTAAGTTCTTCAACTTCCTCAAATCCATGATCCTATTTCTTATTACAAAAGTAATTAGGTAGTGCAGAGCACCAGGCCTGGAGTCAGGAATTCATCTTCCTGATTTCAAATCTAGCTTCATACACTTGCTAGTCACGTGACCATAGGCAAGTCACAACTCTGTTTACCTCAGTTTCCTTATCTGTAAAATGAGCTGGAGAAGGAAATGGCAAACTATTCTACTATCTTTGCCAAGGAAATCATAACTGGGGTCATGAAGTGTCAGACACAACTTGAAACAAATTTTCCTTTTCATTCCTTAGAAGCCGAATAAAGCTTTTTGCTGTCTTCTATATCACTTGTTTGTTCTCTTCTCCATGACTTTCTATTTTCCTCTTTTCTTCTCTTTTCCTCTCTATTTTATCTATCTATGTTTTCCTTTTTTTTTCTACTAATCAGGGAGTTAAACTCATGGTCCAGAGCCGAAGCCAATGAATAAGTAATGACAAAAATAGGTTTGAGTCCAAGAATGTTTCCTTGGAAAAATCAGAGAGCCTTCTCTCAATCTCCTTAAATCTTGGCATTCCTGTCACTTCAGAAAAGATTTACTGAGAAAGAGATAGCACCTTGATCAAGTTGTCAAGACCTTTCCCCTTCAAGAAAAGAGAAACATCTTTTTTTTCTAGTTATCTTAGTCCTTGGAGTGCTTGTGCAGTCAGGTGGTCTTAGTTGTACACAATCCACAAAGGGTAGTTCTGGAAAGAAGCTGGAGGCACAGGGAGATTCTACATGATAGTTGCAGCAGAGGAATTGCAATAAAAAGCAAGGTGTGATCAACAGGAGAAAGTGATACAAAAAGGAAAGGCAGTCTGGGGATTTACTTTGAAAAAGAGGTATATAGAGGTAAATCACATATTTGGGCTAAAAATTGATGATTTTGCTATGAAAAATTCTTTATTCCACACAGAAATAAATGCTTCCAAAGCTGCAAGTATGCTTTCATAATGCACCTTCATTGTTTCGATTATTACCAACATTGTCCAAAATCGTGACCATTAGGTAAAGATCAGAACACCAACCATCCTTCAGATCTTGGCCCAAAACACTTCTTTCAAGCAACCTTTCCCAGTTAAATTCGAGTTCACTCCTTTGATCTCATCATAATACAAAGGCAGATCCTGATTTACAGATACCAAATCTTCAAGTGTTCCTCATATTAAAATAATTCACTCCCCTATGAGGAGTTGTGTTCCTATTTTCCTTTCTTGGTGTTTTCCTGATCAAAATATCTATCCTTTACTGCCTGAATTTTTACACTTTTCTTTTTGGCATATTGCTTGAAATTTCACCAATTAGAGATTGATTTGGGTGAACAATTATTCTCTTTGAAGCTTCACCCATCTATGTCTATAGGACTTTCACTTATATTCTTCCAGATTCTATCAAATTCTATAAGTGATCCACCTAATGTGCTGAAGGACTTCATTACTTTCTCTTGAAATTATCTTGATAGTATCTTCAAAAGATACTATTCCCTTGATCTTAACATATGACTAATTCATCTTTTCTTCCTGTTAAATAATTCCCTTACTCCTGTTCTTCTTCAGAGTTCCTCATTAGTTATACGTTATGCCCTCTCTGCTCACATCTGCCCCTCCTTAAGTAACCCTAAGTAACATTTCAGTTCCTTCGAGGCAGTGGTTTTCAGAACTTTGCTGCCATCAGTAAAATGATAACTTAGTCCAAATTATTGCATTCCTCCTAACACTTCTCTGAGATTATACTCTGTATTTTGATAATGGGATTTTGTATTGAGGGAGTGGGGAAAAATAATTTAAAACACAGCACTTTTGAGGTAGAGAGAGTATGCTATAGAGCATTCCTAGCTGACTGCTAGAATGAAAACTTTCTAAGTACTTAGGGAGGTGAGAGAAGTGTGTAGGAAAGGAAGGTAAAGAATGCCAAAGACAAATTTGGAACAATGGTAAATGTACTGATGTGTATGTTTGGGGAATGTAAATTCTAAACTTAGCTCTGTTCTCAACTGTGTGGTCTTGACCAAGTCATTAATTCTTTTTACATTTTAGTTTCTTCATTTATAAAATGAGAAGGTTGGATTTGATTAGGGTTTCTTAAACTTCTCCCACTCACAATTCCTTTTCACCAAGAAATGTTTACGTGATTCCAGTATGTAGGTATATAAAATAGATATACAAATCAAATACTTGCTGATATTAAATCATAATTTTGCAACCCCCATGTTCAGTTACAAGACCCCATATGTGACCACAAACCATAGTTTAAGAAGCTGGGGACTAGATGATCCCTAAAATCTTTTCCAACCCTTGTGGGCATACCTATTTTAGATTTTTGTCTGGGACAATGTTTTGCATCCCAATACAGAGTTGGACTGCATAAGTAAGGCCATTCTTTTCTTCCTCCTAGAAGAAGTTAGAGTTGCCAGGGGCTTTGATTTCCAGATGCCAGAATTTAGTAATTTGATATAGGATTTAAGAGATAGAAGAGTTGTTAGGTATTATCAAGCTCAACTTCTAAAATTACAAGTGAAGAAATTGAGCGGGGAAGGATTAAATAATTTACCCAGAGAAACAAAGGGAATAATTAGCAGATCCAAAATTTGAACTTGGTTCTCTAAGTCTAAATCTGCAACTCTAGTATGTTTTTGACTATATTATAGGTAAATTAAGCTTTTGTTGGGCTAGCCTTAGAACCTAAACATTATGTACAACATTGTTTCCATGGGAAAATGTCTTCTGAATTCCACACAAGTGTCCTCTGAATGAACATCTGAAATACAATCAATTTGTCAAGATGAAAATATCTAAACTATATGGTTTACATTATATCAATGTCTACTTATTAGTAAAATTCAAGGATGTTACTTTGTAAATAGTTTTTCCTCAAGTACATTTGTGGTTTCTCTGGTTAGACTGCAGTATCTATAAAGGTAAGGACTGGTTCTTCTACTTGTTTGCATCTTTTTCTTCCCCACTCTTCTAGGATGGATTTCAGCACGCTTTAAGCCTCAATAAATACAGATGGACCAGAGTTTGATGAGAGGAGTGGGAGCCTCTCTGCTATGCTGGTGTCTTTTCCCAAAGCTCCTGTATGAGGAAGAAATTAAAAAGTGTCAACAGTGAGAAGAAGGATCTGTCTTATTTTTCAGATCATAACAAGAAGATGAGAGGTTTTCTTGTGGGCAATTTATCCTCTTTTACATGGAAGCCACAGTTTAAATATTTCCCTAATGGAATACTCTGGAGAACATATTTGATGTTTGATGGTTGCTGCCAACATTCAAATACTTCAACAGCTATGCTGGAAGCTAGCAAGCATGTCTAGAGAGGGATTAGAAGCAAAAGAAAAATGAAAAATTGTTTTAAAACAAGACCCATGCAAAAATTCAGGAGTTTTTCCCTTGAAAGGAAGGACCAGCTTCATATTGTTTTACTCTTTATTTCTCTGAAAACTTTAAAAAATAAGACATTCAGCCTTTGGAGGAAGAATAGGAAAGTTCCAGCTTTGCAATTAATTGAGGCCTCCCCAAAATGTAAACTGCTACCCCCATCCTGTCTCCTAAGCCTCTTACAAACTGAGATTACATTAATAATATGCTAGCCAAATCCTTCACAAAGCCTGCATGTAGACCAAAAAGCAGTGGAAGGGGAGACCTTGAACAGCATAACATCTGCTGTTTAATTGTCTGAAGAAGGAAACCAACTCATTGCTCATTCTAAAGAGTTACATGCTATTGTTGGTTCCAAACAAAATAAAACAAAAATGGTAGGAATCTTTTTTACCTTAGAGGTGGCTTATTACTTTTCATTTTCTCCCTGGACTTATAGCCACTCATATAGCCATGGTATAACAATTTATTTTTATGCAATTAAAAAAAAAGGTTGAGTGTGATTTCATCAGTGGAAGAATATGGTGGCATAAAAATATCTTTCACTTAAGATAATATTCACTTAAGAACATATGTTCAAATGGACGATTTTATCTTTAGTTCATCATCTTTGAGAACTACCTCAAGGCCCTGAGAGGTTTAGGCTAAGTGACTTTCCCGTAGTTGCACTATATTAATATATATTAGAGGCAAGACCTGAATTCATGTCTTTTTTTGACTCCAAGGCCAGCTCTTTATCTTCTATAATGCTGATTTGTTGTTGGTTAAATGATATTCTCCAAATCAGATCACAGTGTTAAATGTTTGGTGAATCTAATTACCTTCTCCAAACATAGTATATTGGCCAATGCTTTGGTCAGACCTGAGTCTGAAATTCAATCTCCAGTCTCCAATCTCCAAAATTTAGTAGATGCATTACTATAGCCAAGTTCTATAACTGTAGCCAAGTTGTAGAACTTCTGAAAGTCTGTTTACTTTTGGTAAATTGGGATGGTAATATCTCTATATAAATGTTGGCTATTGATTTTTAAAAAGATATATTATATATTTTAAATATGTTTAAAATATTATTAAAATTGATTTTTCAAAATATAACCAAAATTATCCATTGTACATCTTGAATTACTCTCTCTCTCGTTTGCTCATAAATTCTTTCCTTCTCCCTAAATGTAACTGGTAAAATATTCCTTGCTTTCTTAATTTGCTTATGGTGTCATTATTTATGAATAAATCATGTATCTATTTTAATTTCTCTTAGTATATGGTATAAGATATTGGGCTATTATAATATTCTCTTTAAAATGTCATGTTCTCTGGGAGCAGGCTTTTTGGGGGCTTCTGGAAGTAGCCTTTGTTTAAGTTCAATAATCACCCCAAATGCAGTCAGGGATTAAAGTCCAAATCCTTTATAGTCTCCTTCAAAGTCTTGTCTCCTTCACTTGGGGCTTGGCTAGTTTTTCTAGAGACCTTCTGGATCTTAGTTTCAGTGGAGAAGGAGGACAGCCTGCCACCCACTTCTCTGGTCTTCCTTAGTTCCCCCTCTGGCTGAGCTTGTCTGAGCTTATATGGTCTCTTATCAAAGGTGTGAATCTTTTAGAACTATAGTAAGTACTAAGTATATGTACTGAACTAGAAATTGTTAAGCACCATGAAAAATTAGATAATATTGTGTCTATCAATTCTAGTGACTTAGCACCTTGTTTCAAGTTCTGGCCATAACAGGCTATACTTAGTTTCTGCTATATTGTTTTCCAGTTTCCCCAGCAATTCATGTCCTAGAAGCTAAGGTCTTTGGGTTTACTACCATGTCTTATGTACTTAATCTATACTACTGATCTACTATTCTATTTCTTAGCCAATACCAGATTACTGATTTATAATATTGTTTGACCAGGATACCTTTTGCATTCCCTCCATAAGTTCCCTTAATATTCTTGACCTTTTGTCTTTCCAGAATAATTTTGTTATTTTTTCTAGCTCTATAAAATAATCTGTGTAGTTTGATTTATTATTATTTATTTTAAACCAGTGAATTCAATTTTAAAAAATGAAATGATATGGGTAGCTTATAAGGTAGATGCAAAGTTGTTAACTAGAATGAAGTTACCCCAGGTGCCAGATATAGAAAATGCTGAAAACATTTTCAGTTTTTGAACAAACAGGAACCACAGTACTTGGATCTAGTCTGCCAAGAAGCATTAGGTAAAATAGGAATCTACCAGATTGTGGGATGCTGGTAAGCTTCTTTATCTTTCTAACATCCCCACTTCTTCTCAGCTCAGGGTATTCTGTAATTAGACCTCCCCTTTTCCCTTTAAGGCTGCACACATTTCATGTCATTTGCCTAAGGTATAGTTTGTATTGCGTAACTCAGAAGCAAATGTTTCTAGCTGCTTTGAATTTGTTTTAGCATTGATCCTCAAATCCAGAATTATCAAAGTGTCCTCCATATTTGTAAAGTAATTGGAAGTCCTTTCAGAGAGAGCAAAGAAAAAAAAAGATGAAGTCATAATTATAATATTGTAGAAAACAGAATCATAAACTCTTGGAGCTGGAAAGGAACACTGTTTTTTTAACAAAATGGAAGAGTTTTAAACTCAAAGATATCACTTGTGACTCAGCATATTAAATCTGTTCTAAAGAACTATATTTTGAAAGCTTAAGAATTGCTTTAGGTAATATTGCTTTCTTTATTTACTAAGCTCAATACAACAAGTTATCTTACAGGGGACCTCAAACAATATTTAAGTCAGAGCTATTGCACTGTATGACTCAGTGATAATACTGGACATTTTGCTGCTGGGACATCAACTATTCATGAAGGCATATGTTGGGATTTAATGGTTTCTTCCCTCTTAGCATTCTCTTTTGTGTATTGGTGCCACCTTAATTTTGCTTCCTATCTAATATATCCAAATCATATCAACATGAGATATGTGACCTAAATTCCATAGAAAAATGAAAATTCTAACATGCAGATTCTGAAGCTTGCTGTTTCTTTAAAGATGGTAGAAATTGACCTTTGCATCTTTTACTATCTCTGAAATTGGACTTTAATTCAACTGTTTAGAGTACTAAATGTTTTTCTCCTGGGATTGTTCTATATGAGTTTGAAATTATTTTGTAAAAAGGCTAAAATTTGTCCAAAATATTTCCAGATTAGTTGCCATCTAAAATGACATAGATTTCTGTCTTATCTTCCTTGTTTTCCATATCACTTTTAGTTTGAAGGGCCTTTCCATATGGCTGAGCTTCTTGACTAATACTTTTAAGTGCATGTAAGGATGGGCATAGGAATGGAGTTGAGGATAGAATACACCTCATCTGGGACAATAGAAGTTCCAAATGATATGAAATTTACTATCCCCAGGAATATGTAGAAATGTAGAAAAGTTTTGGTAGTTGGTTTTTGTTTCTTAGAAACCGCAAGCACTCTGATTCAGGAGTTAAAAATTAAGAATGAAGCAGGAGACAGTGTTATCAGTTAAATAGTAGGTGGTATCTTTTTCTCCTAAGGTTCTCATCTGTTTGAGATGACTTAGTGAGGTCTGGTCAGAGGGATGGATGAAATGATTTCATAACATTCTTTTTGACTTCATGCTTCTGTGATAATGTAGCATTACGCACACTCTCTTTATTGCTCTGTCTCTGTCTTTCTCATACACCCCATGTGTCTTTTTAAATGATTTTGAATAATTTCTCTACTCTTGTCAGACTCTGTTTTGAAAAATCATCTAGGAACTAAAATATCTAAGCTTATTTTTAAGGTAGTGAAAACTAGATTCTTAAGGGTTTTATAGGAGAGCAGAACTGAGTATTTTCAAAGCCAAAGGTTAGGTAACTTAAGAGGGTATTCTGTAGAGGCAAAAGTTGTATATATATGCATGTCAGAACCAGTACAGGTCTATATTATTTTAAAAATTGAGTTCATAGGCTGATGATAGCCTAAAGTTATCTTCAAATTAAAGGATACAAATTAGACTACTATACTGTCCATCAGGGACTTACACTACCCTTGTGACTTATAGTACTATGGTGGATAGTGTCCTAACAAAGATAAAACCTCTAGAGAGTGGGGAGAAACCAGAGAGGGTGCCTTCATTTTGGTGCTTTGTCCCATGATTATCCTTAATTAGTAGGTCTCTTGAAATTGTATATCCTATTGTGCTTCATCGTTTTGTTCTTAGCATGTGTTTTGGGTCCTTATCTTACTGTTGCTCTTTTTAGCTCAGCTGTTATTTCCCACAGTTTGTCTCTCCTCCAACAGATGGTTCTAAGTTGACTTCCTCTCTTGAGATCAGTTCTCCAGCAGATAGAACATGATTTAATCACAACAGACCCTCAAATGATAGTATTTTAGGTCTTTTGTACCTCCAAGACACTGAAAGCTTCCAGTCTATTTATGTTTGTTCCTCAGCTTTCACACAATCTCTTCAAATGACTGCAGGAAAATATTTTTTTTTCTCTTTAAGTATATGTTTTTCACTTGGGATAGGCTCACAGTGAGTCCATGACCTCCTTCTTTTTCTGGTATTGGTCCTCATTCCTGGTATCATTACCTCCCATTGAAATTTTGGGATTTAAGGAACTATTTCCATCCTCTTTCATTTGTCTTTGAATATTCTGTCTCACTTCAAGTTGGTTAGACAGATTTATGCAAATTTTCCCAGGCTGTTTCTTCAAAGATCTTCAAAAGAGAAAGAGAAAGAGCAGAACTCATAACTTTTGGTGACTGATTCCAATCAAGTGCCTATGAGTCAGACATAGCCTCAGAGGTAAAATTCAGTAGACTCAGAGGTGAAATTCTACAATTTCTTTGGGAGTGAAGGGTTTAGACCTGTGATTTCATCCCTTTGGGTAGTTCCTACTGTAGTAATGTAGAGTGGCAACTATTTTGCAGCATTGTTTTAGAAAATTTCCTGGGGATAGTGGGAGGTTTACTAATTTACCCAGAATCACATAACGAGTGTATGTCAGAAGCAATACTAGAAACTAGATCTTTCAAACTCTGGCACCAGTCTTTTATTCATTGCATTATACAGCCTGAGAACATTTGAATATGGCCCATATATAATTTATATATGCCTATACAAGCAAAAGTTTATAAGTGAAATAATTTTCTTTCTTTTTTATATCATTTAATTTTTTTCAAAATACTTGCAAAGATAGTTTTCAACATTCACCTTTGTAAAATATTGTACTACAAAATTTTCTCCCTTTCTTTCCCTTCCCTAGACAGCAAGTAATTCAATATAGGTTAAACATGCAATTCTTCTAAACACATTTCCATATTTATCACGCTGCTCAAGAAAAATCAGATCAAAGGGGAATAAACGAGAAAGAAAAATAACAAATAAGCAAACAACAACAACAAAAAAATGAAAATACTATGTTGTGCTCCACATTTAGTCCTTATAGTCCTCTCTTTGGATGAAGAAGATTCTCCCCATCACAAGCATATAGGAATTTCCCTGAATCACTTCATTGTTGAAAAGAACTAATCCTATCACAGTTGATCATCACATAATCTTGTTTCTGTGTGCAATATTCTCTTGGTTCTATTCACTAAGCAAAATAATTTTCAAGCAAAATATCATTATTTATCCTTTAGGTTTTTAGAATAATTCAACATAGAATAAGAAAGGACCCTAGAGTCTTCTATTCCAGTTTTGTTTAAATCTTTTTAAAAATGTATTCTGTCTTAACCTAGTTATTCTATTAAGCCTACTATTTGCATCCGAGGTGTTCAAAAGAGGAGGGATTTTTGAAACAGGAAAGAAAATAGGAAGTATAGTGGTGTCTACAAGCAACTTGTTGGGGTCACTGGTAGTTTCCATGTTAGAATTTTTGGAGGAAGTTATATATAGTACTGATTTGATTCTCTTACTTTGGTTTGGTGCTCATGCTTGTGAAAAGAGCTGTATTTGCTGGAAGGTTTCATGTTGATGTGAAACTAATAGGCTGAATTCTATGTTTTTTTTCTTTAGCTGATGTTCTAAGCAGACAAAGACTGACTGCAATGGCAAGAACTAATGAAATACTTAAGGTATAGCTAAATCATCACTTGATTGTCTTATGATACAGAATTTCTTCTAGAGAAACAAAGCTTAGACATTATTATGAATATAGAACACAGAGCTATTCCTGTGCAAATCTGTGAAGAGAGGCTTCTTTTTGGTACTCTCCACTTGTGGCGGTCCTTCATTTTCAAGAGGACCAATGACATTATGATGTTAATAGCAAAATGGTAGATAATGTGTGGTGTCTTGACTTGTTTGTGAATTGAATTTAAGTGAGACAAAATTGCGCAGTCATCAACCTTACTCTTTTTTCCCAGAGTTGTTGAAGTCTAAGACCTTCCCCAATGTTCCCAGGGTTCCTCCAACCCTTGTCTTCTTCCCTCATACCATATCAAGGACACAATAGTGCCCCATTCTCCCAGCCTTCTCTTTTAACCTTCCAATTTTCACATTCTGGCAATTGTTAGAGAGGGAAGAAAATAAGCATTTATATTGCACCTACTATGTGCTAGGCAATTAAGCTAAATATTTTACAAGTATTATTTCATTCAAATGTCACAACAACCCTGGGAATAAAGTCCTATTATTATTATTCCCATTTTCATTTTGAGAAATTGAGGCAGGTAGAAATTAAGGGACTTGTCTGTGATTATATAGCTAGTAAGTGTCTGTGTCTGGATTTGAACTTTTCTACTTCTATTTCTTTTTCTACTTCTAAGCCTAATATTCCATCCTGTGTGCCACCTTCTGCCTCAACTTTTCCTCAAGGAAAAAAAAATCTGACAAATTAATCTAGACTGCAGTGTTAGAAACTGATGCTAGCTCTAGTTGACTCTTCTCAGGGGTATTTGCTTTTTAGGAGAGGATAAATTAGGACCAGCTAAATCCTTACCCCAAGAGTGTACATCTCTGATGGGAAAAGGTAGGAACTGGGACAAGTGGGAGGAAATTTTGGAACAAATAGTTTGTCTTAGTCTTCTTCAAGTTACACAATCTAGAGACAATAGCTAGTACAGAGTACACGAAAGTCAGGTCTGTGGATGAAGTCCTGGACATCTCTGTATTCCCTCTAAGGCCTAAAAGCATGAACCAATCTAATTTCCCTATTTTTAAGAAATACAGAAGATATAGAAAAATATCTAGCAATATGTAGGTATTAATTTTTTTCTTCTTCTAATACTGCAGCTGTTCCAATTTTGTCAAGAGACTTTAGCCTCAGCTTTTTCAACTGCTGAGTATTACAGTAAGACTATAATCCAGCTCAGAGGGAAATAAAAGAAGTTAAAAAAAGGTACACTGCAATGGAGCATGGCCCTTGAAATTGTTGCTGTTTTCTTATGGCTAAGAAGCAAATCTTTGCTCCAAATGTGGTGCTGGGAAAGAGATAAATTACTTGCTGTGTTTTCATGGCAAGGAAAGGAGAAAAAATGGAATTTTTAGTCATCTGTCAAAGAGACTTGCTACCACCTTAGATCGAAATGAAAAATAAAGTAATTCAGAGATTCATTTCTAGTCTGGTGTGAATAGCCTGCAGGGAACAAAAAAGCAGAGCCCATCAGGTGCCAGATTCCATCAGGGAAGGAGACCATAAACTCTAGCTGTCCATAAAGAGAATTAACTTCTTAAAATGATAAATCTTACTGGTCTTCCTGGAGCCGAAAAGGACTAAGTCATTTTGCAGGATCACAGAATCTTAGAATGAGAAGGGACCCCAGAGGCCATTTGGACCAACCTGTACCCAAACAAGAATTTTTTCTATAACATCTTCTAGATGCATAAGTTCATTCAGACCATGCTTCAGTATTTTCAATGAGGATCAATCAAGGAAGTTCCTTTCCATTTCTGAACCCCTTTTTGCTTGATAACTGCCTTTTTTAAATTTTCCTAAGGCTTGTTTAGCCTCAGACATGTAGTAGCTGTGTGACCCTGGGCAAGTCACTTAAGTGTTTGCCTCAATTTCCTTATCTGTAAAATGAGTTAGTAAAGGAAATGACAAACTACTCTAGTATCTTGGCAAATTATAGTGGAAAGAGCACTGGCTTTGGCATCACAGATCCTGAGTTCAAAACATGACTATACTAACTTACCACCTGTTTGAGATGGATCAGGTCATTTCTTTGCTCTTAGCTCTAGCTTCCTTATTTTTAAATTGAAGGCATTAAAGTAAATGGTTTCTAAGGTCCCCTGTAGATCTAGATTCAATGATTTTTATCTCTTATTTGCTTATAATCCCTCCTATTTCTTATCTATTTATGCTTTCTTCCTGGGTCTATGAGTAAACTCAATAAGGTCAAGGAGGAGGTTTTCTCCTTCCACTGGCTTCCTATGCAGTACACATTCAATAGACATTAAGCAGGGGGTTGGATTAAGCAATCTATACAGCTTCTATGTATGGTTTTATATTTCTACCAAATGTTTATTGAAAGTAAGGACAAATAAAGGAAGAGACCAACCTGTCTTCTAATATGGGAGAACTTTTCTTAATTAATACTAATAGAAAATGATCATAAAGAAAACCGAATAACAAAAAGATCAATGCTTATCTTTATATTAGAGGTAATATGGAATAATAGAATGAGAAACTTGGAGTCAGAATTCTATCTCAAACAGACACTTGCTTTTTTATTCTTAGGGATAGATCTTTTATTTTTAAAAAGCTTTTAAAAAAATATATGTGTAGTTTTCAACATTCACTCCTGCAAAACCTCATGTTCCAAATTTTTTTCTCCTTCCTTTCCTCTCATCCCTTCCTCAAGATGGCAAATAATCCAATATATGTTAAACATGTATAATTCCTCTATATTTCCACAATTATCATGCTGCACAAGAAAAATCAAATCAAGAAGGGGAAAAATGAGAAAGAAAATAAAATGCAAAAGAATAAATCAAAAAGAATGAAAATACTATGTTGTGATCTACACTTATTCCCCACAATTAGACAGACACTTGTTATAGGACTTTAAGCAAGTCTTTTACCAGCTGTGGACCTCAGTTTCTTTACTTGTAAAATGAGGGATTTGGATTGGATGTCCTCTAAATTTGATTTCAGTTCTAAATCTCTTTTTTATGCTTCTATAAGTATAAAAATGGCAACTATGGCCTTGTGAATGTTGACAGTAATGTACTAAAGATAGGAACAAGCAGATTTAACATGAAAGCCATTGGGTGTTTTTCCATTTAGTCACTATGGGTTCATTCTGGTGTCAGGCTATCAACTAACAGACTTAACAACTCAACTGTCACCTCTATATGGATGCTTTCTAAATCCATGCCTCTATCTCTGACCTTTCTTCTACATGCCAGTCAAATATTTCTAAACATTGACAAGATGTCCCACTTGGAAGACCTGTCACCAACTCAAATTCAATAAATCCTAAAATGACTTCATTATTTCTGAAAAACCAGCTCTCTGTCCATACTTTTCTGTTCTATAATTCAGCCTGATTAGATATAGAGGAATTATCTTCTCCTTATCTCTCTCTATCTTCCCTATTGCCAATTTGTCACCAATTTCTCTCATTTTTTCTTTTACAATCTCTCCTCCTTTTCTTTCCTTTTCCCAGGTCATTGTCCTTATCTATCTGTGGCTGGATTACTGCAACAAATTCCTTACTTGACTTCCCTCATTCCCTTCTCTCCCTCCTCAATCCACCCTGCATACCATTGCCAGAACTGCAGTTATTCTTAGGTGACTCCCTTATTTTATTGCTGTGGGTATTTCCACTATAAAATCTGGGTGGTACAGTAGTTTAACTGCCAAATTTGGAGATAGGAAAACTTAAATTCAAACCCTTCTTCACACAATTTTAGCTATGTGGCCCTGGATATATCTCTTAATCTCCATCAGCCTCAATTTTCTCATTTGTAAAATGGGGATTATACTTTTTATCTCACAAGGTTACTGTAAGTATTATAGGCTCATAGATTCAGAGCTGGAAATGAGATAATATGTGCAGAATACTTAGCAAACCTTAAGTCAGCATATAAAAGTTACTTATAGACATTAAAAATTCTGTTATAATCCTTCCACATCTTCATAGCTTATGTACTTTGTTTCATGTTTTCTCATAAAGATATCTAGCATGCTGCATATCTTTCTATGACCTTTTTGATACCTTTTGGTTGCCAAACTCCCATGTTGATTCTAATTTTTATTATGTGATTGGCCACCAGCTTTTCTGGTCATATGTGCCCATGATAATGTCTTTTTGAGGGGGGCAAGACAATTGGGATTAAGTGACTTGTCCAGCATCACACAGCTAATGAAGGCTTAAGTGTCTGAGGGCAAATTTGAACTCTGACATCAGGGCCTTTGTCTTATTTGCTGTGTCATCTAGCTGCCCCCATGATAATGTTTTTGTTGTTGTTGTTGTTGCTTTATTTTAATGAGGAAACTAAACCCTGAGTAAATTAAAACCCAAGAAATTTCTGGAGGACAGATAGTGAAACAAATCTTTCTTATATCAGAGAAGTAGGGATCTACGGGGGTAGAATGTTATATACAGAGTCAGATGTAGTCACTACATCTAGATGTTTTTGCTTAGTTGTTTTTCTTTGTTGTAAGAGAGTGTTCAACCTTGAGTAGGGGATGAAGAAAGGGAGTATTTCTAGAAACAACTGTTGATGTAAAAATAAAAAGCATTATTGAGGGAAATGAAATGAAGTGGAGATATCTGCTTTACAAGTAAACCTTGTGATTTAAGAATTTGGCAAAGGATTTAAATGGGGATTATTTGGGGAACCATGTTGCCTAAAGAAAAAGTGCAAAAACGTTACGCTTCTATATAATGTAACTAGGAAGATGTTTCCCTTCCACTGTTTTATTCATTTGTCAGGAGTATGGCATTATTTTAAATTTAATGCCTCTGTTGGTCAGGAGGAAAAAGCAAGGCACAAAAAGAAGACAAAAAATGATACCATAGAGTCTACTAAATCTGAACTGAGACTTGAGGTTGATCTGGATTGTTATTGGCTTGGGACAGAACAGGAGGGCAAAGCAATATCCTTTGTAAAATCAGAAAAAATCTGAGGAAAAGATTTCAGTTCAAGGAGTATTAACACAATTGTCTAAAGATTCAAAAGGTAGCCCCAGCTAAAGGATTCTCTATGGCAATAGTTTTCAAACCTTTGTTTTCAGTAACATTATACTATTAAAACTTAACTTAAGATAAATTAATAATTATTGAGCATTTGTTTATATGGGTTATATTTAAAGATATTTACCATATTAGAAATAAAAACTAATTTTGAAATTGTTGGCCTCCTTAAGAGATTTGAGGAAGTGGACTTTTAAACTCAGAAGACAACTAGTAGTCCAATTTAAATGGAACACAGAATTAATGAAAGGCAATAACATATGGAAAAGTAGGAGGGCACCAGACTGTAGAGAGTTTTCAATTCTAGATTGAAGAATTTTTATTTTAGCTCACAGACAATAGGACCTATAGGTCTGCATAACACTATGAAATTGTCAATAGATTTTTTTTTTTGTGGGAGTGTCTTTTGTCTTTGATGCTATTGGAAAATTTTGATTAAAGTTGGAGGTAGCTACTTGGTGGGAGATGAGAAGTATAGTATATAGGCTTTAGAAGATGGTCTGATTATTTGATTAAAGTAGCTTACTTAAAGTTATGAATGACTAATCCTCACACCGAGGAAGATTTCATTGGTGAATAGAATTATTTTGGTAATGTGGTATGACTATGCAACTTTCCCTCCCTGAGCAAAAAGTAAGCTCTATATAGAGAGCAGGGACCCTTTCCTTTCCTCCTCTCACCTCCCTCCCCTTCTTTTTTCCTCTCCTTTCCTCTTTTTGTATTTTCACTGATGGTACTTTGCCTTATCTGTTTTTATTTGCTGAGTGTTTATTTACTAAGTATCTTGCTTATTAAGAGTTCATAAAAATATGGAATATGTGGCATTTTCATTTGGAAGATATTTAACACAAATGTGTCTCTAATTGGGCAATTATAAGAAAATGGACACAGTGTGGTGATTAAAAGACAGCCAAACCTCAATGGTAGGGAGTAGCAGCAGCAATGGCAAAGGAAGTTTTTTTCCCTAAATTCTCTTCCTTCCTTACCCATGTATCTGTCAGCATCGTAATAGCAGACACTACATTCATAAGAAAATTATTAGGAAATCAAACAATTTGAGGTCAGGAACAGAGACACGTAGACAAACACAGACACATAAAGCAGAGTGCAAAGCAGGAAGCGGTTTCAATAAATGAAACCTTTGGCAGCAGAGAAAAGAGCTAAAAGACTATACCAAATTTGAGAAGAGTAGTTTTAGGTGTATGTTCCAGTAGAACCCATCTGGTGAACTTGTGAGTATAATTGCCCTCTCAGGAACCGAAGTTATAAACCTGTGAGTGTCCAAATTGGGGAGGCAGAATAGCAGTAGAACATGTCAGAGTGTTTCTCTGTCTTTATATTCATTGATTTGCATAACTACTGGAGATACTCCTACGGACATGTTGCATGCTTGAGAAAGAATTTGAAAGCTGTAATCTTCCTTGCATGCTACCATATTGCTGTTTCCACTATGTGTTCATTAGGTGATGCTAATGTTTCACACAGTCACTGTGTTTGAAGTGGGCGTAGCTAGTAGATTATACCACCCAGCGTCACATTGAAGCTGGATTTCTGGTGTGTGTGTGTGTGTGTGTGTGTGTGTGTGTGTGTGTGTGTGTGTGTTGAGGGAGTGGATTGGAAAGGAAAGAAAGGAAAAGAGATCTTTCTGTATTCTAAGAACTGCTCAAAGAGTAATATCTACCTCTGAATACTTCGAAGGCAGCTTGATTCTGGTCAGGATTTTTTAGGCTTGGAAGTGAATCTTCTATAGAAATTGCTTTTCAGAGTTCCTGAAGTGGCTAAGACAGGGCTTGTCATTCTCCTCTGAGAATTTCTCACCATTGAAAGAATGGCGACTGACACTCTGCCAGTATGTATGTTTGTCTTTGTCTGTAAATTCTTGTTGCTTCTTGAAACACAGATGAACTCTCATTGTTGAGCTCCTAGCAGAAGATGCATTGGCTCATCTAGTTTTCTGTGACATTCTCAATGAGCAGATCAATGTCTTCACTATGTCATTACACATTTATCAGGAAGATATCTCAGGGTTGACTTATTTGACAAGAGAAGGCGATGGAGGAAATATCCAAGTACTAATAACTCCAGGCACCAGAAATGGAGTTATTCTCCTTCTCTATAACTGTGACTCAGGCAATTAAGCTCACAGATGGCAACATAAAATAGTACCCTTCTGTGATCTTTCTTAATTCTTATTCTAGAATAAATAGAGTTATTGCAAAAGAACCAGTGCTAACATCTTGCATTCAATGATGATAATGCAAATGTCCTATTTTTGTAGGAATATTTGTATTTGTAGGAATAATTTTTTGTAGTCCATATTTGTAGGAATAATTCTGTTGTAGCTATGGAATCAGAATCCCACAACTTTTGAATTAATAGGAGTGTTAGAGGTTATTAGTTCAATCTTCTACCCACTATAGGACTCTACTCCATAATGAGGTTGTGGGGTGTGTGTGTGTGTGTGTGTTGTGTGTGTGTGTATGTATGTGTGTTGAGGGAGTGGATTGGAAAGGAAAGAAAGGAAAAGAGATCTTTCTGTGTTCT
The DNA here is from genome assembly GCF_016432865.1 of Antechinus flavipes. Classification (NCBI taxonomy): domain Eukaryota; kingdom Metazoa; phylum Chordata; class Mammalia; order Dasyuromorphia; family Dasyuridae; genus Antechinus; species Antechinus flavipes. The sequence continues at coordinate 93,904,196 of NC_067401.1, read as the reverse complement.
ATCCTTACTTAAACACTTTCAGTGCATAATTTTATTATTCCTTAGCAAAGCAGTATTTTCCATGTTCAGATGATTCTAGATGCTAGAACCTTCTTTCTTATATTGAGCTGAAATCTGTCTTCTTGGTAACTTCTACTGAGCAATTCTATTTCTACCATCTGGAGTTATACACAATACCTTCAATTTGTCTTCCACAAGATTTAAAAGTAATGATCTTTTCTCCAGAATAAGCATATTCAATTCCTTCACCTGTTTCTTATGATATATTTTTGAGACTCTTTACCACTTGATTCATAGCTATCTTTTCCACCCCATTTCTTGCTATCAGGTTAAGGTTTCCTTAATATACATGATGATCCTTCTAGCCTCCTAATATGAATAGCTAGCATTATATAGTGTACTCTTTGTGCCAGGCATTGTGCTAAGTACCTTATAAATAATATGTCATTTGATCCTTACAATGATACTGGGATGTAGGTGCTATCATTACCTCCATTTTACAGATGAAGAAACTGAGGCAAAAAGATGGCAAGTAACTTGCTTAGAACCACACATCTAGTAAGTATTTGAGGTCACATTTGAACTCGGGTCTGTTTTGATTCTAAGCCCAGTACTTTATTGCACTGTGCTCTATAGCATCGGATCTACCTACATAGATTCTAATGTTACAGTTCTTTAATTTCTTCAGTTCCAGTGCTCTTTATGTCCACTCTACTCCAGCCACTCAGGGTCATAGCTATTTTTGTTGTTGTTGTTGTTGTTATGTTGTGCCAGATTCTTTGTGACTTTGTGACACCATTTGGGGTTTGCTTAGCAAAGATACTGAAATGGTTTGCCATTTCCTTCTCCAACTCATTTTTGCAGAAGAGAAACTGAGACAAATAGTGTTACATGACTTGCTCAGGGTCACACAGTCAATAAGTGTTTGAAGTCAAATTCAAGCTATAGAAACTGAGTCTTCCTGACTCCAGGTTTGGCACACTACTCACTGTACCACCTATATGCATTTCCCCTTTCTGCTCCTCATTACATTCTATCTTTCCTTTAAGGATTAAAGTTGAATTGTTTGGTTATATTTGCTTCTCCAGGTTTAGCACAATGCTTTACATTCTAAACACTTAATAAATCTCCTTTCTGTTTCTCTCTGTTTCTCTTTCTCTCTCCCTCTCTCTCTCGCTCTCGCTCTCTTTTTCTCTCACTCTCTTTCTGTCTGTCTGTCTGTCTGTCTCCTTCTCTGTCATTGTCTCACTTACTTGTTACATTCAGTAGCCTATGTAATTTTATTTGGGCTCTCACTACTATGAGGCAATCCTTTTATTTCAAATTCAATTAAAAGCATCAATCAAATACCTGCTGCATTTATGACAGAGGTGAGGTGACATATTGTAGTGGTTAGAGAGCTAGTCTGAGAATCAAGAAGACCTGGATTCAAATGTTACTAGTGATACAAACTGGTTGTATCACCCTGAGCTAGTCTGAGAATCAAGACCTGATTCAAATGCTACTAGTGATACAAACTGGCTGTATCACTCTAAGTAATTCATTTAATCTCTCAAGGTCCTAGACAATTACCTAAGACTATAAAACATGTAGAGAAGGTGCTTATCTACATTTGTAGAAGAAAATCTTCACCAGAGCATCACTGATTTTCATAGACAAATGAAATCACATGTCTAGCTAAATAAAAGTATACATAAAGCCCTGTCAAAAGAATTGAAGAATAGAAAGATGAAAATAAATAGTTCCTGACTCAAGAAAGGGCTTTATACTCTGCTATGTGTGAGTATATAAGGGTGGCAGAGAGGACATTATATACACAGATCTGGGAATAGAAAATATATGCAAAAGAAATCTAAAGAACTAAGCCATATGTGACATGACTGACAAGCTGGCAAAGGAAGTTTTTTTCCTAAATTCTCTTCCTTCCTTACCCATGTATCTGTCAGCATCGTAATAGCAGACACTACATTCATAAGAAAATTATTAGGAAATCAAACAATTTGAGGTCAGGAACAGAGACACGTAGACAAACACAGACACATAAAGCAGAGTGCAAAGCAGGAAGCGGTTTCAATAAATGAAACCTTTGGCAGCAGAGAAAAGAGCTAAAAGACTATACCAAATTTGAGAAGAGTAGTTTTAGGTGTATGTTCCAGTAGAACCCATCTGGTGAACTTGTGAGTATAATTGCCCTCTCAGGAACCGAAGTTATAAACCTGTGAGTGTCCAAATTGGGGAGGCAGAATAGCAGTAGAACATGTCAGAGTGTTTCTCTGTCTTTATATTCATTGATTTGCATAACTACTGGAGATACTCCTACGGACATGTTGCATGCTTGAGAAAGAATTTGAAAGCTGTAATCTTCCTTGCATGCTACCATATTGCTGTTTCCACTATGTGTTCATTAGGTGATGCTAATGTTTCACACAGTCACTGTGTTTGAAGTGGGCGTAGCTAGTAGATTATACCACCCAGCGTCACATTGAAGCTGGATTTCTGGTGTGTGTGTGTGTGTGTGTGTGTGTGTGTGTGTGTGTGTGTGTGTTGAGGGAGTGGATTGGAAAGGAAAGAAAGGAAAAGAGATCTTTCTGTATTCTAAGAACTGCTCAAAGAGTAATATCTACCTCTGAATACTTCGAAGGCAGCTTGATTCTGGTCAGGATTTTTTAGGCTTGGAAGTGAATCTTCTATAGAAATTGCTTTTCAGAGTTCCTGAAGTGGCTAAGACAGGGCTTGTCATTCTCCTCTGAGAATTTCTCACCATTGAAAGAATGGCGACTGACACTCTGCCAGTATGTATGTTTGTCTTTGTCTGTAAATTCTTGTTGCTTCTTGAAACACAGATGAACTCTCATTGTTGAGCTCCTAGCAGAAGATGCATTGGCTCATCTAGTTTTCTGTGACATTCTCAATGAGCAGATCAATGTCTTCACTATGTCATTACACATTTATCAGGAAGATATCTCAGGGTTGACTTATTTGACAAGAGAAGGCGATGGAGGAAATATCCAAGTACTAATAACTCCAGGCACCAGAAATGGAGTTATTCTCCTTCTCTATAACTGTGACTCAGGCAATTAAGCTCACAGATGGCAACATAAAATAGTACCCTTCTGTGATCTTTCTTAATTCTTATTCTAGAATAAATAGAGTTATTGCAAAAGAACCAGTGCTAACATCTTGCATTCAATGATGATAATGCAAATGTCCTATTTTTGTAGGAATATTTGTATTTGTAGGAATAATTTTTTGTAGTCCATATTTGTAGGAATAATTCTGTTGTAGCTATGGAATCAGAATCCCACAACTTTTGAATTAATAGGAGTGTTAGAGGTTATTAGTTCAATCTTCTACCCACTATAGGACTCTACTCCATAATGAGGTTGTGGGGTGTGTGTGTGTGTGTGTGTGTGTGTGTGTGTGTGTATGTGTGTGTGTTGAGGGAGTGGATTGGAAAGGAAAGAAAGGAAAAGAGATCTTTCTGTGTTCTATCCTTACTTAAACACTTTCAGTGCATAATTTTATTATTCCTTAGCAAAGCAGTATTTTCCATGTTCAGATGATTCTAGATGCTAGAACCTTCTTTCTTATATTGAGCTGAAATCTGTCTTCTTGGTAACTTCTACTGAGCAATTCTATTTCTACCATCTGGAGTTATACACAATACCTTCAATTTGTCTTCCACAAGATTTAAAAGTAATGATCTTTTCTCCAGAATAAGCATATTCAATTCCTTCACCTGTTCTTCATATGATATATTTTTGAGACTTTTTACCACTTGATTCATAGCTATCTTTTCCACCCCATTTCTTGCTATCAGGTTAAGGTTTCCTTAATATACATGATGATCCTTCTAGCCTCCTAATATGAATAGCTAGCATTATATAGTGTACTCTTTGTGCCAGGCATTGTGCTAAGTACCTTATAAATAATATGTCATTTGATCCTTACAATGATACTGGGATGTAGGTGCTATCATTACCTCCATTTTACAGATGAAGACACTGAGGCAAAAAGATGGTAAGTAACTTGCTTAGAACCACACATCTAGTAAGTATTTGAGGTCACATTTGAACTCGGGTCTGTTTTGATTCTAAGCCCAGTACTTTATTGCACTGTGCTCTATAGCATCGGATCTACCTACATAGATTCTAATGTTACAGTTCTTTAATTTCTTCAGTTCCAGTGCTCTTTATGTCCACTCTGCTCCAGCCACTCAGGGTCATAGCTATTTTTGTTGTTGTTGTTGTTGTTATGTTGTGCCAGATTCTTTGTGACTTTGTGACACCTTTGGGGTTTGCTTAGCAAAGATACTGAAATGGTTTGCCATTTCCTTCTCCAACTCATTTTTGCAGAAGAGAAACTGAGACAAATAGTGTTACATGACTTGCTCAGGGTCACACAGTCAATAAGTGTTTGAAGTCAAATTCAAGCTATAGAAACTGAGTCTTCCTGACTCCAGGTTTGGCACACTACTCACTGTACCACCTATATGCATTTCCCCTTTCTGCTCCTCATTACATTCTATCTTTCCTTTAAGGATTAAAGTTGAATTGTTTGGTTATATTTGCTTCTCCAGGTTTAGGACAAAAAGAAAAAAACCCATCAAAATAAAATTTAAAAAGTATGCTTATATCTGTATTCAGATCCTTCAGTTCTTTCTCTGGGGATGGATAGCATTTTTCATCATAAGTCCTTCAGAGTTGTCTTGGATCATAATGCTGAGAATAACTAAATCATTCATGGGTGATGCTGTTGTACATGGTACATTTCACTTTGCTTCAGGTTGTCTTCATTATTTATTGACCAATGGGGATTGATTGCCATCCTCTGGAATACCCACTTTTCCAAAGCCATTTAAGTCTTGACACCATTGCCATAAGGGTTTTTGGCATTTGAAAGTGCCACTGACCTCTTATTAAAATGCTAGCATTATTAATAAAATGGCTGTTTATTCAGAAATTCTCTCTCTCAAGCTTTCTAAATGCCATAGGGATAAGTACTATTATTATTCTTATTTTACTGTTGAGAAAACTGAGACAAACAAAGGTTAAGTGATTTGCCCAGGGTCACACAGCTAAAAAAGTATAGGAGGGATCAAAGAACATGTAGGGAGCCAGAAAGAAGCAATTAAGAATTAAAACAAAACAAAATGGAAAGATACAAAGTTCAAGAAAAATGTGGGCATAAGTCTAGCTCTCAACCTACAAACAATGAAACTTTATGAGTACATAAATATTTCAAATACCACTGTATATTGAATGAAAATGTGTTGGAATCCTTACTAACTGCTAACTAATTAGAGTTGATCTAATCTTACAAGAAGATGTTTTGGGCAGAATCTGAAACAAGGTACTAAGTAGAACTAATTAATACAAGGCTTGTGTTCACACCTTTACTCATTGGAGTTCAGTGAGTTCACACCTCCCTTGAAGCTTTTTGGGCCAGAGAGCACTATGGGAGAAAACCCACAATCCTTCTCTTGAGCATAAATAGAGCTTCAATGGGCCAGTCGAGGGAGTTCTTCAGAGGAAGAAGCTACAAGTCGAGATTCCACTGGAATGACATGAAGAATGGAGCTGGCTGGAGGCTGAAGAAAGCAGAGGCAGAGGCTGAAGGACCAGACCTTTGGATTTGGCGACATTCGGAGAGAGCTCTTGGAACCAAGCAGAGAGATAGGCCTCTAAGCTAACTAGGCTATATTGGAGATAATAAAAGATCTGAACTTTTATCACCTGGCTGCGCTTTGAGAAGAAAAAGCTCACCACAAAAATGAACCAAAAATTCCCAATTAAAACAAAATTCTTTAGACTCACATGAACCATGGCCAGAAATTCCAGAATAGTTTAATGGAGAAATAAACTTTTAAAAGAAAATAATAAGATGGGAAGTTAGCCAATTATTACAGTTCTTACATCAGAATTAGCAAAGACAAAAATGGCATAAACAACTTCAAATATATGATAAAAAATCTCCTCAAAGAATTAGTCTCTTAAAAAGAAAATAACAGATTAGCATTTTCAGAATTTAAAAAGTGAAAGAAAATGCAGCAGATTAAATACTGAAGTCAGTAGCTAGGAAAGAACATATAAATTCTTCATGAGACAAATGGACAGAACATGCTGAGATAAATCTTGTTTCCCAGAAAAACATGCCAGAAAAATAAGCCTGAATACCATGCTGCAAGAAATAATACAAGAAATCCCCACAGCATTTTTAAATAGGGTACTGAATAATGAAGTCTAAAGATTGCTGCCAGAGAAAAATCCCATCCTTAAAACTACAAAATTGTGAACCTCATCTTTTCCAGGTGGTGAAACGGATGAGCCAAAAGTGTGAAAGGGGGCAGAAAAATAAATGAAAAAAAGATTAATAATTTAGGTGAAGTTAAGGACCTTTGAACGGGTTAGGAAAACGGAAGTAGTGAGAGAAGCCTGTGGTAATAGATTAGCATAAAAGTAGAGTAAGGAAAATGAGTTGCAAGAATAAAGTATTGACTTTAAAGGGGAACAGAATAAAAATCAATATGTGAGAAATAAATGGAGGAAAACACAAACATAACTTTATATGTGAATAGATAAAACAACTTGAGAGAATGAAAGAGAATAGTAGAATGCTCTGAGATAATAAAACTCAAATCATTATCTGAATATTGGAAATATATGCACAGTGAAGATGAGAGGCTAGTACAAAATTTACTTTGCATCAAATGATTCTCACTTCCCCAAAATTAAGAATTTCAATAACACTATTAGACAAGTCAAAAATAAAAACTTATGATGTTGAGAAATAAACAGGGAAATTACTCTCTGTTTAAAGGAACCATTAGACAATTTAAAATTTTATATTAAATACATGTTTATCAAATAGAAAGGAAAAGATAAATGAATTTTAGAAATACATAGATAATGCAATAATTGCAGCAATTTAATGTTCTTTGAAAGCTAGGTAAGTTTCACAGTTTTTTTTTAAAGAAAAATATGGATTTGAACAAACTGTTGGAAAAGAGATTTGAAAGATTTATAATATCTTTTGAGTAGGAATACTAAATAGAATAATACACAGTTCTTAGTTTTACATGGTACTTAAAAAATAGACCATTCAAATAAATGTAAAAAGGCAGGAGTATTTTCTTTATAAATGCTAATGTGAAAAAATTGTAATTACTATGAGGAAGACAAGCAAAATTCAGAAGCTTAAAAAGACATACAATATTAATAATCTGATTAATAAGTGTATAAAATGTGAAATGAAAAATGTGGAAGAGAAAGATAATGATGAAACAATTTGCCACAAATCTGGAATGTAGCTAAAGCAGTCCCCAGAAGAAATATATTTTGGAAAATATAAATTAACAAGGAATAAAAAGAAAGGTGTAATAAACCAAATATGCAGTTTAAAAACTAGAGAGCTAACAAATTAAACTCTAAGTGTAAAAAAAAGAAATCTTTTAAGGAAGAAATAATTATAAAATGATAAAACTAAATCAGTAAACTTTTAACTAATTTGATAAACAAGAGACAAATCAAATTATAAAAATAAACATATATAATTTAAAGGGAATTGGGAAAGCAATAAACATCTGGGGGATCAGGAAAGGCCTTTTTTAGGACATAGCTCTCGATCGGAGTCTTGTAGGAAGTGAGTCTTTCCAAGGGTTAGAGAGAAAAGGTTGAATATTCTAAGCACCAGGGATAGAAGTGGGGAATGGAATGTCATGAATGTGGAATAGTAAACAGGCTACTTATGCTGGAACATACAATGTGTGAAGGAGATAATCTGAAATCTGTCTGGAAAGATAAGTTGGAGCCAGTTTATGAAGGTTTTAAATGCCACCCAGAGAAGTTTGTATTTTCTTCTAGAAGCAACTGTGAAACTCATAAAAAACACAATTGGAAGCCACTAAAAATCTTTCCTCCTTTTTTTTTTCCTTTAAAAAAAGATTAACAAACATTTATTTTCTCTTTCTTCCAAATGCTTTTCCTCCTCCCTCCACACATTAAGAAAGAAAACAAAAATTACAAAACCTTTGTAACAAACATGCATAGTCAAAGGGAAGAGCTAAGAATAACCATGAGATTATCAAATAGGATGTCTGTAAGGATGATGATGAGAAGTTAGGAAAAGGATGTGTTTGGACAAAAGAGAAATTATTTTTCCTCCTCTCTTATCGGCTTTCTATTACATTGCTCAGAGTCACTTTTCCATAAAATAACCCCAAGCCTTCTCTCTTTATTGCCCCTTCCTCTGGCCTGGAGACAAACTCAATTTCCCTAAACAAGCCAACAAATGAATATCTCTTTTCTGATCTTGTTTTTCTTTCAGGCTACCATTCTCTCTCTCTCTTCTCTTTGAATGTCAGACTTCTTAAAGAAATAATTTATATATTCTATCTGCAAGATAGATATACAGATATACAGATATTTTATCTTTAAGACTTTTCCACTGACTCATTAATCAGTCTTTTGAATCTGGCTTCTATCCAGACCACTTTAATGAAATTTCTCTTAATGACCTCTTTATCACTAAACCCAACAGACTAATCTAATCAGCTTTAATTCTCCTTGACAGTCTCTGCATATTTTGATAGCATTGGGGCCTTCTTGATAATTTGTCATCTTTGAGCTTACCAAGACACTGTGCTCTTGTGGTTCTACTCTTAAGCCTCTGATCACTCTTTCTATGTCAAATTTGCTAATTCTTCTTCCTCTTTCTCTCTTTGAGTAATGTGTATCACCCAAATCTTTGTCCTTTGTCCTTGGATCTTTTCTTTTCTTTTTAAGTCTCTACATTCTTTCTTGCAGTAAACTAATTATTTTCATAGTTACAATGATTACTTCTATGTGATTAGGACCCAATCAATCAAACATTTATTAAGCACTTGTTATATGTTAGATACTGTGTTAACTGTTAGGAATCCATCCACAGTTAGTAGTGATGGCATGCATTATGATCCAGCAAAAGGGACTGAAGAAGACTGATGAAAGAGATAGGAATAGAGCTAAGAAAGGACAATGTCACAAAAGCTTAGAGAGGAAAGAATATTCAACAGAACATAGCCAACAATAGCAAATTTGGCAGACAGATTCAGAAGGATGAGAATTGAGAAAATGCCACCTGATTTGATAAGTAAGAGATCACTAATAACTTTGGAGAGAACAATTTCAGTTTAGTAATTAGGTAGGAAGATAGAGTGCAGAATTTTACAGAGAGAGAGACAGAGAGACAGACAGATACAGAGAAAGAGAGAGATAGACACAGACTCAGAGACACAGATACAGAGAGAGACATACAGAGACACAGACAGAGAGAAGATGGTAATTGGGATAGTCTACACTTGGAGAAGATGTATGGGGTTGGAAATAAGGATGCATATAGAAAGATTATCCTTGGAATTAGAAAATCATTTGTCAAAGTCTAGAATAAAGAAAGAAATGGCAGGAGTTCATGCTGAAGACCTGAAGAGGGAGAGATGAAGGAGGAAGAGTTGAGATGAAGAAGAAAAATTGAGGAATTAGAAAGGGAGGAAAGAAAGAACTAGTAGTAATGATCTTAATCTCTGTATAGTTTGAGGTAGTAGCTTTAGCCGGGAAAATTGAGGAGGGGTGTTGTGGGTGGCTTGAGAAGAGAAAAGGCAACTTAAAGCATACATTGTGGTAAATGAGAGAATAAATTATAGGGGAATAAAAAGGTTGCCCTTAAATTTGCATTATCAGTCCTGAGTTCTCTTTAGAGTTCCAAGCCCATATTTCCAATTTTGTTTACTATGAATAATTTTTCCAGAATGTCGTATCGTCATTTCAAGCTCAATATGTGATCTTTATCTCTAGAGTTAATCTTTCCAGTTTCTCTGTTTCTATTAATGGTAATACATTATCCTGGTTCCAAAACCTCAGAGTCATTCTTAATTCTTCCCTCTGCATCATACTCCTTATATCATCAATTGCCAAATCCTATAGATTCCATTGCTTCAATAGTTTTAGGATTGGTTTACACCTACACATTTCAAGGCCAATCACTATGCTTCAAGTCATCATCTTTTAACCAATTTGTTATAACTGTTTCCTAAATGTCTTCCTATTCCCAGTCTAATTATCTAGTAATTTTTTAACCACTTTACTTCTAATCTCAAATACTTTCAGTAGTTTCCTATTCTTAGATTATAAAATCCAAACTTATTAAAGGCCATCCAAAATCTGGCTCTATTCTTTGTCATATCTACTACAATTCATCAAATCACACAAATACAGCTCTTGAAGTAGCTTGGTGGTGTAGTAGGTAGAGTAATGGACTTTGAGTCAGTTTTGAATCCAATTTTGAATTGAGTCAAATTTGAATTTGAACAAATGTGTGATCTTGAGCAAGTCATTTTCTACTTAACCTCAGTTTTCTCACTTATAAAATGGCCTATATATATGATTTTTTTTTTCTTTTGGAATGCCCAGCTCAGATATCATCATATTCCTCCTTGATGTCAATAAGCTGAAAGTGATATTTCTCCCTTAAAGCTTTTGATACCACTTTGCCTTTCTTTTTGATGAACTTAATCACATTCTATCTCTATTTGGGTTATTTGTTTGCATATCTTAAACCTATCATTAGACTGTATGTTCTTTGAAAGCAAGATTTGTTTCATTTCATGCTTGTTTTCTCAATGTTTATCACTGGGTCTTACAAAAATAGGCACTTAATAAATATTTCTTGAATTGAATTAAGTTGAGCATAGATTCCTAATTCTAATTCAGAAGGACAAAATTGCCTCTTGTTCAGTTTACATAGATTTTCTGTTTCTATTTAACTGAGTGCCTTTAACCAAAGATAAAATGTCATAGTGTATCCTCTTCAGGCATGATATTCAGGAAATAATATTCTTGACAATGAAAGACATTGTATTTTTTATCATAGTCACTCATTAGGAGTGCTGTCCCTAACTCTAATATAGGCCCTTGAATATAAGATTCCAAAGTCAAGTTGGAAGATAACTAGGTCCTATTAATGCAGTTATGAATTAATACATCTGTACTTGACAAAGGAGGGTCATGAATTACCATGAGTGTTCTGTGAAATGACTCTTAAGCAGGCTCCATTGGCCACAGATTATTCTAGGAAATTAAAAGGAAGAAATTGGGACCCCAAGAGAATCATTGTCTTGTTGGAAGTCACATATAAGTTAGAAACATAATTGAGATGAGAAGTTAGTTTTCTAGTTCCTTATGTCTGGTTTCCTCATCTCCTCCTCCCATTCTATTGCACATTCACAAATTTCCAAATTTAATAAGGATTCCCTCGAGAAACAGGGAATTTTTATTGGATGCTGAGAGTAAATAATGCTGCATGAGGTTTGAAAGTAATCTTTGGCTATTATGATCATGACATAAGGAAGAGAAGGAGAGGAGAGAGAAAAAATAAGGAAGGAAGGAAACAAACATTATATAAATTCCAAGTTACTCTATTCCAGGTATTTTGCTATGTGTTTTACAAATATTATTTCATTTTTTTCTCACAATAACCATGACAGGTAGGTGCTATTATCATTTCAATTTTACAGTTAAGGAAACTAAGGGGGACAAATATTAACTAACTTGCCCAGGGCTACATATTAAATGTCTGAGCTTAGATTTGAACTCTGGTCTTTCTGAATCTAGGTCTTTAGCTGTCACTCCATTTAATGTCTCAGTTTCTATGGAAAAGGAATAAGTAGCTGACATACTAGAGGCATGTTCTTATAACCAGTACTCTTAATTCATTCCTCCATGTCAAAAAGTTTTTTGGGTTAAGATTATAAAGCATCACTATAGAATTAAGGCAAAGGGCAACAAATAAAGTATAAAACTTAAATTATGAATTTTAAAATGAATATCTTTCTATTTAAGGAAAGCATAATGAAATAAAATCTTTCTCTTCAGCTTATCAGCCCAGGGGTATTCACAGAAACTGCCTATCTTGAGATTTGGTATCAATTTGGACTGCCATGGTCCAAGTCTCTGGCAGTCTCCTTTGGATGTTTTATTCTCTAATCAAAGCAATGACCCTACTCATCCTTGTTACTTCATGGAAAACCTAGTATCTCAATCCTGAAGTCAATTGGGTTTGCCTCACTGGCAATCAGCAGGTCTGACTCCAGCAAGATGATATTGCCTGTGCTGAGGTCCTCCCTCCTTTTCCTTCTAACAGGTTAAGAAGTCTGACAGAGGTTAAGAAGGGCAGAAAAAGGGAAAAAAAGGCATTCAATCCTGAATACCCATATGGGGGACTTGTTCTCCATATCTACCAGTGTGATTTCTGAAACATGGCAAGGATTGAAAAGGGTGGGATACAAGCCCCCCTCATCATTATCATTATCATTATCATCATCATCACTCTCATCCCAGGACAAACTAATAATAATCCAAATAAATAAAAAGACATAAGATATAAGTTACACACAAGAAGAGGGACTTGAACTGAATTTTGGAGAAAGCTGGGAATTCTGCAAAATAAGAGGGATTGTGTTTTAGGCATGGAGTATAAGCTATAGTTTTGTGCAAAGGCAAGAAGAAAGGAAACAGTATGTCAGTTATAGGAAATAGTAAGTGGACCCATTTAGTGATGTGCAACAATGAAGGGGAGGGAAAAGAATAAGCATTTCTGTAATGACTGCTATGTGCCAGGTACTGTGCTAAGTGCTTTACAAAAATTTCATTTGATCCTCACAAGAGCCTTGCAAGGTAGATGTTGTTATCCCCATTTTACACGTGAGGAAAGAAGCAGAGTTTAAATGATTTGCCCATGGTTGCATACCTAGTCAGCATCTGAGTCTGGATTTGAACTCAGATCTTCTGGACTTCAAGCTCAGCTTTCCAGTCAATGCACCACTAAGCTGCCTCAATAATGAAAGAAAGGGAGGAAGGAAAAAGGGAAGGAAAAAAGGATGAAAAGAAAAATATCAGCATTTATTCTATGCCAATCACTCATGACAAAAATACAAAAGCAAAGATCATCCTTGCCCTCAGAGAGACTACATTTAGGAAAAAGAGGCAACACGTAATTGGGAGAGGTGTCCAGATAAGGTGATTTTGGAAATACGCAAGATGTTAAAGAGAGCTACTTGGAAAATTGATTGATACACCATTGTTTCAGGAACAGTAGAAATATTAATTTGATTATAGTTGCAGAATTGGAAGATAATGGGAGGGGAAAGTGGAGGTTATGCCTATAGTGGAAAAGTAGTTGAGAGGTAAACAGAGAGTAAAGTGAGAAATGGCTAAGTTTTTCTGAACAGTAGACCAAGTGAGATACTTATTAATTAGAAAGGAAGAAGAAGGAAGCCAGGTAGTTTAGGGTAGTACACCCAGAGTTGAAAAAATTAAGACTTCCAACCCTCTCCTATAAGTTGGGAAAGAAAGATTGGGACTAGATTGTTAAGGTCTTTAATAATTTAACAAGGCAGTTTGTACTTTATTCTAGAAGCAGGAAGGAGCCACCAGAACTTTTTGAATAAGGATTGAAATGATCTTACCTGAGCTATAAGAATATTCATTTGGCAAATTGTGTAGAGGGTGAATTGGAGAGGAAGAGTCAAGATTAAGACTACTGAAGAAGCTATGCGGTATAGGCTGAGGTTGTGGCCACGTGAATGGAGAGTAGGATTGGATTTTAGAAGAGGAATTAACAAAACTTGGCCTGCTCATGTGACCAACAAGATGTTTCCAATCATTTCCTTTCATGAACTTCCAAACTTCTCTAAAAATAGGAATTATGAGTAAGTGATAAAGCAATTGGAGCTGTTTCCATAGTTTAAGACACCAAGAACCCTAGTGAGGTAAGATCCAATGAGCTAACCACAGAGAAAGCTAATGCCTAATTTGCTTTCTCAGTACTCCCTCCCCACTCAGCCATTGTACTTTAACAAAACTGCACAAAAGACCAATTGACTGACAGTTCAAACCAACTCTACCTTACCTCCTTGCCTTTTGGAAATCTAAAAACTAGAAGTTTGCTTTAATTGGTGTAGCAGCATGACTTTGTTCTTCCCTGCAGATATATTCAACTAAAAACTAAGAAACAGAGGGAAAAGAGGGAAGCAGCTTCTCTCTCTGTCTCTGTCTCTATTTCTGTCTCTCTCTCTGTCTCTGTCTCTCTGCGTAAGTGTACTGAGAGTAGGGGCTTGAAGGAAAGAGGACTAGAATTCAAATCAGGTCCATTTTGCCTCTTTCCTTCTCTCACTAGGAGTTAGTCTGACATCAGAAAGTGGGGGGAAAAAGCTTTAAATTATCACATATCTTAGAAGAAACATAAAACTTAGAAAGCCATTGGATATGAGAGCTTTTTCTTTTTTTGCTTATTGGGTCCCTGGGCATGCCACATTCCCCTAATTTGTTTTCTCATTTGTAACAAGAGGATAATTTTTCTAGCTATATCAGAGGTCTGTTGTCAGGATCAAATGAAATAATACCCATAGAAAAGCTTTGTGATGTTAAGATAAGCTCTTTGGGAAAGAAAAAGTAACCCCTGTCCACAAAAATAGGAGGAAAGTGCCTCCTGGGCTTTTGCCAAAGTAAATATTCAGCTGGGCATCCTATCTTCCCGAAGCCCAAAGGCCTCTTACCACCATGGATATTCTTTCTTCCTGGTTTTCTGGGGTTGCATGACATGTACTCAGTGGGCTTCTCCCTGCCATCTGACAAGCTACATGAGAACACAGGGGAAAGCTGTCAAGTCAAGGCTGCAAGGTCATTGTGTGCCTCATGCTAGCACAGATGGCACCTCTTATACAGGAACAGCAATTACATTCCAGGAACTATTCTCTCTTCTCACTGATTTAGAATCATTGAGAACCAGGCTTTCCCAAGAAACATGCTTCGTAAATACATAAGGACCCCTTCTCCTGAATGAACAAAAAGAGGCGGAATAAAGTATGACAGAAGAACATCCTCTATTTGCCAGTTGTACTCTCTGTAATTATGTACTACCAGAAAAAATATCTCCCCCCTTTCAACAGATGTAGCATCCCAATGGAAAGAACCAAATATAATATTTCTCATGAGCAATCTAGGATACTCTTGTATGGATAATCCAAAGGGACCATGATCTCTTGCAAAGCTGTCCAGTAAATTGTATGTGGGATTGGGCTGATGTAGAGTAGCAAATACTGTACAACTGGTTGCAGCTGGTGTGGAAGCCCTCAGATGAATGACCTGGGTCACAGACATCTGGAAAGGAGACGACTTTTGGAGGGTGGAAAAGCTGCCTGACCACTTCCTCAATTCCATCTCTTCCTTTGAGAGCTTCTCAGACCCAGTTGAATGACCTGACTTCCCCTTCTTCTTTCTTTCAAATCCACATGTCCCATAATTGAGCATGTCTTGGAAGACCAAGGGAAATTGGGTTCAATGTATATTTTTGCAGTAAAAATAGATATTGGATTTGAATACTCTGGCCCCTAGTGTTCTGTTTCTGCCAAGTTAGAAGTAATACCCCCTAGAGCTGATGTGAGTTCTATCTATCTCTGGACAGAAAGTTAATTGACACAAACTTTCCCCTTTAGGAATTCACAAACCCTAAATCTTACATGACTCAGATCAATAAGCAAATAATGAACTTTTATTAGACATCTACTATGTGCCCAGCACTGTGCTAACACTGGGGTTACAAAGCCAAAGATAAAATTGAAATTATTCCTGTTTTCAAGAAACTGAAGAAATGAAGGTGGTAACAGGGCTTTAAATAAAAGCTTTGTTGTTTTTTGGATGTTTCGAGAATTTTCTTTCTCTGTTAGTTTCTCTTTTTATCATTGATGTCTCTTTGGGGAAAAGTTTATGAAGGAAGGGGCCAGAGATAACATAGGAAAAAAGGTTTAAGATTTCTAATTTGCTTTGAGTTTACAAGAGGAAAAAGACCTACAGGCATGTAAATTCAATGTGTCATTTTCTTCCCCATTATTATTTGGAGGAGAGACATTTAAAGCTGTGTCCATGAGTAGCAAATTAATAGGTTTCTGTTCTCACAATAGGAACTATAGAAAAGCCCTGAGGGGGCAGGCAGAGGGGCCTGGGCTAAGGGAGTGATGATTTTCTCATCAGGAAGAAGCAAGCTGGGTCGAGAAGTGAGGGGGCAGGCTCTGGTTCTAGGGAATTAAAATGATAAATGGGTTTTTAGCTGAGTTTAATGAGGCTGTTGTAAAGGTTGGCCTTAGGTCTGGGCTTACTTAGCACATAAAGAAAAAGAGCTGGAAAAGAGGATCGACAAGCTGGTAGATAGAAGAGACATTAAATTCAGAGATGTCACCAAGGATTAATAAGATCAAAGATATGATACCAAAGGGCTTGGAGTGTTTAGGAATCATTGGGCAGGAACTAATAATAGGAGAGGGAAAGATAATCAGAAAAACATATTTAAATTGTAAAGTCTGTCAGGAAAGCAGCAAGAGACTTGGAGAAAAAGCATATTGACAAAGTAGGCAGCTCACAATCTTGTAATGTGTGATTGAGTGGAAAAAAGCTGTCTTTGAAGTCAGAAGGCATAGGTCCAAATTCTCTTTTTGTTACTACTTGTTTGATCTTGAAGAAAGTTACCTAACTTCATTAGACCTCAGTTTCCCCTTCTATAAAAAGAGATCATGGTCTTGAAAGTCTCTTCCACATCTAAGATATCCATCTAAGAGACTCAATAATTGTTAATATTCATAGAGTACAACATAATTTGCTTTCCCAAAGTAGGCAGGCTTCCTTTCTCCCTGCCCCCACCCCTGCATATTACAGAATCTAGAAGCCTTACCTTCCTCAAGGATTTGGGACCAAAAAGTAATGATGGTTGTTGAATATAAGATATAAGGACATGTTTTTATGAGAATTTTGATGTTCTGACATGCATTTAGGTAAGAGTCACATAGGAATCTTATAAGTTTATATATATACAGTGTAGGAGCTATTTTTTCCCTTTACCTCTTCGTATCTAGTAGGGGGTGGTGGTGTTCATTTCCCTTATTCTGGCTCTTCATACCTAGCCTTGAATGGTTTGTAATTTCAATGATCCTTTACCACCACTCTGACCTTCCACCATTCTCAACTTCCTAATAATAAATGCTAATTTTCTCTTTCCTTATTTCCTCCCTTCCTTCTTTCCTCCCTTCCTTCCTTCCTTGCTTCCTTCCTTCTTTCCTTCCTTCCTTCCATTTTCTTTTCTAGCAATTTTCTGTTTCTCTTTTATTCTTTTGCAATTTTCATCCTATTCACTGGATTTTTTTTATATACCTATAAATAGCCTGGGAACTCCCCCAATTCTAAAAATGGTTTCCCTAGGTCCTACCTTCTTGAATTACCAATTCATTCTATTTTCCATGTGTCATGGGCAAATTTCTTGAAAAGTCTATGGCCTATGGCTTCACTTTTTCACCTCCTACTCTTAACTCAGCCTCTTACAATCTGTCTTCTCAGCTGTTTATTTTTCCTATTAAATCCTACTCTTCCTTCTGATTTCATTGTATTTGTCAGTGGCATCATCATTCATCTAGTTTCTTCTTTTCCCAACACTTCTTTTCCCAACAATTCTCATATTCAGTCATTTATCTTCTGAAACATCTCTTCTGACTGTTCCCTTTCTTAGCCGTTCAATTGTCACTATTCTATTATAGGCCTTCACTCCTGCCATCATAAATGTGGAGAATTCCAATAGCATCCTAGTAGATCTTCCCACTTCCACTCACTTTTAACTCCAATCCATCCTCCATTTAAGTGACAAACTTATTATTTTTTTATTAATAGACTAATCTCTGGTTATCTCCTTTCCAAATGATTTTATATTTAGCTACTCTATATGTTTGTATTTATTGTTATTATGTTCTTTATATAAATGTGTATATATATATATATATATATATGTGTGTGTGTGTGTGTGTGTGTGTGTGTGTGTGTGTGTGTATGTATGTATTTGCTGTCTCCCTCATTATAATATAAATTATTTGCCAGTAGGGTTGTTTAATTCTTTGTATTTTTATCATTAGCACCTAGCACATAGTTAGTGCTTAATCAATACTTGTTGATTAAGTATGTCACTCTACTCAAAATCTTATGTGGCTCCTTATTGTTCAAAAGACAATTTCAAACTACTTTGCTCAAAATTTGAGACTCTACAAAACCTTTAATAAGTCTACTTTTCTGCTGTTATTATCTTTGCTTTTATTGTCCTCTCTGCATGTAATGCCTTCCTTTGTATTCTTTGCTGGCTGACTCCTACCCTTACTTTAAAATCCATTTTATATACCATCTTTACCATGAAGCCTTCTCTGATCTTTCCAGTTTATAATTCCCACAGGACTCCACATAACACTTTGTTTGTACCTCTCATGTGCTCCTAGCTCATATTTTTTGTATTATTATAATTCATGTTTATGTCATACATTTTTGTTGGACCATATGCTCTAAGAGTTCAGGGACTTTATCTTTTCTAAGTTTTTCCCCCCTCTGGAAGCCTAACACAATGTTCTACACACAGTAGGCACTAAATATGATTATTGAATTGAAGTGCATTGGATCCTTGATTCTTGAATGATAGCATTCTACAGTTCAGCAGAAAAAAATACTGAGGAAATCTGACAGCATTTTTCCTCTGTTAAAATTGAATCAGAGAACTATACCCAAAGGGCTATAAAACTGAGCATAATCTTTGATCTGGCAATACCATTCCTAAGTCAATATTCCTAATACATAAAAAGTGGAGGGAGGGAAGGAGTACCAATTTGTACAAAAGGTTTAAAAGCAGCTCTTTTTGTGGGAGCTTAAAATTGGAGCTCAAGGGATGATCAGCATTTGGGGAATGGCCAAACTGTGATATATGATTGTGATGGAGTATCATTGTGCTATAAGTAATGCAAGCAGGACAATTTTTGAAAAAAAATCTGGAAAGACTTACATAAACTGATGCAAAGTAAAATGAACAGAACCAGAACATTGCATAAGTAATAGCAATTCTGTTCAATGAAGATCTCTGAATGACTTAGCTATTCTCAGCAACATAATGTGAGACAATCTCGAAGGACTAATAATAAAGCATACTTTCTGTCTCTAAAGAACTGATATTGATTGAATACAGACTGAAGAATGCTGTTTTTCATTTTCTTTCTT
The DNA here is from genome assembly GCF_016432865.1 of Antechinus flavipes. Taxonomy (NCBI): domain Eukaryota; kingdom Metazoa; phylum Chordata; class Mammalia; order Dasyuromorphia; family Dasyuridae; genus Antechinus; species Antechinus flavipes. The sequence goes on along the minus strand of NC_067401.1, from coordinate 93,885,096 downwards.
TCATTCTTTTTCTTTTTTTTTGAATCTTCTTATACAAAATGACTAATATGGAAATGTTTTATATTATCATGTATGTATAACCTATATCTGATTTCTTATTGTCTCAAGGAAAGAGAAAGGGAAAGGAGGGAAGGATAAAATTTGAACTTAAAACCTTAAAAAACCCCATTTTTAACTCTTTATTTTATTTTAAAAATTATGATAATAGCTCTTTAATCCAAATACATGCAAAGATAGTTTTCAACATCCACCTTTGCAAAACCTTGTGTTCCAAAAAACCCTAAATATTAAAAAATTGTTTTAATATCTAATTGGGGTAAATAAAAAGGAAATGCTTTAAAACTGCATTGGAAAGACAATGTTTTGTTGTGTACTATCCTTATTAATTTAGGACAGGGATTCTAGCCTTTTTTGTTTTTTAGACCTCTTTGACAGCCTGGTGAAACTTACAGACCCTTTCTCAGGATTATGTTTTTAATATTAAAATAAAATACAGAATTAAAAGGAAACCAATGCACTGAAAACTTATTAGAATACAATAAAAAAAATCCACAGTTCTCCCCTTCAGGAGTCCATGAAAGTTAGGTCCAGAATTCTCCCCTATGCATCTTTTAGAGAAATAGTGTTAGAGGGAGGCCAAAGAAAATCAAAGTAATGATGAGGGAAGAGAAAAAGCTTGGGATGCAAAAAGTTTAAAAGAGAGAAGCACGGATCACTTAGCTAAGTGAGTATAATTAGCAGGGGTGTAATCAGTCCACAGATCTTTGAAAGATCTAAACAGCTGAGAAAGAAGTAATTATTCAGTGTGTCATTAGTAGGAGTAAAGGAAAGGCATGAAGGACACTGAAATTAAGGTTAAATAATAAGCAAGCTGCCTGCCTTTGGAAACTGTTGTATTGCTGGGGAAGTATATAGTTTATTATTTGGGGTCACTTAAGATCCTTGTGAACAGAGACACTAGAAAGAGTTCCAGTAATAACCCTGTCCTTGTCAACAGATGACCATGATGGCTGGGTTTCTGTCACTTTTACATTTCTCTGATTCTTCTCCACAGGCCCTGGACTGACTAAGTGTTGATGGCTGGCATCCATGTATCAGCCTCCCCATCCTGTCTTGTTGCAGATCTTCCTGATTAGCTCATCCAAGTCTAGGTTCCTATTCTGGTTCATACTATTCACTGCCATGTGTACTATGGAAAGGTTTATTTCACCTGACCAATCCAATTTTATCCTTCCTGTCTTGATATATTCCAGGAAGTTAAAGAAGGCCTCTCAAGATGGAGCATGGGACATGACTCAGCCAGTTATCTTATAAAACAGCTGAAGAGAGCTTTGTATACAGAGATTTTTGTACTCCTATCAGGTAAATGATAATCAAAATGGGGTGGGGGCAGAGATGCACACATTCACAGAGCTTCTAGAATTATTATTGGGCTTACTGGTATCTTTATTATTCTTGGGGGATGACATGAAAGCAAGAGTTAGGGGAGCATGTTTTCACTTGGGACTGAAGTAATTAAAAAAAAATGAAAGACATGTTTAAAGGGAAATAGTCCAGCCAGGTCATATGCTATTAAATGTCACACTCTTGGGCTATGCTGGAAAGATGAGAAATTTAGTATAATAGATCATAGGACTTAGATCTAAAAAGATCCCTTGAGATTCTCTAATGCAGTCCTTTTATTTTACAGATGTGAAAACAGAAAATTTGATTCACAACTCCCTAACTAATATGTTCAAGGTCACAATGAAAGTCAAATAGAGGAGCTGACAGTCAGCTCTAGATATTCATGTTTATCTCTAATCATTTGAAAATTTTCCCACCTTATAAAAAAAGAAAAGGGGAATCTGAGCAATATAACAAATAAGTAGAATTGAGACTGAAGAAGAGGTACATTTTTATCTCAACAAAATGAAACCTTTAAATCCATCATTAATTTTTCTTTTTGAAGGCAAATCATTTTTATGAGTTTGTGATTTAAAATAATTTAAAAGCAACTAACCTTCAGGAGGAAAAATCTTGTGTCTCAGAGCCAGTTATTTAGAGGAAATAACAGAAATATATAATCTCTGACCTGTTTGTTCGCATCTGCTTGATACTATAGAGAAGGGAAGCAATAATTTTTCTGACTTCTGCCTGATTCAATCACATCTGAACTATTGTGTTCAGTTCTAGATCCCACATGTTAGGTTTGAATTTTCCCAAATATTCAATGCCATAGGTATGACATTGACAAACTGGAATATATCTAGAGGGCATGTTTATCAGTATAGTGGAAGAATGAGACACCATGCCATGAAAAGAAAATGGGGTAGTTGGCTTGAAAATTTGGGGGAGACATGAAAGCTGTCATAAAGTATGTGAAGGGCTCATGGAAGAAGTATTCACTTTATTCTTCTAGGGAAGATTTAGAGGTAATGGGTAGAAATTGCAGGAAGATAAATTCAGGCTCAATATAAGCAAAATCTTTTTCAACAACTAGGAAATCTCCAAAGTAAAACAGGTTGCTTAAGGAAGGAGTTGATTGTGTGTGTGTGTGTGTGTGTGTGTGTGTAATGTCTTCAAGCAGAGGCTATACTTGTTAGGTAAATGATACAGGGATTGCTCTTTGAGTATGCATTGGGCTAGATAATCTTAGAGGTCTCTTTCAATTCTGAGAAGTTTTTATGATTTTATAATTCTTCCAAGACTCCATTGACTCAATAAGAATGGATATCTTCCTAAATCTTCATTCGTTTAAAGTGAATTTTAACATTTTGAGGGTTCATAAGATAATGGGTTTAATACTAGAAAGAACCTTAGAGGTCCTGGAGTATAATCCTCTCATTTTCACAACCTGAAGCACAGGGGTTATATGACTTGTCAATGGTCATATTACTAGCAAATAGCTGAAGTAGGATTTGAATCTAGGCTCTTCTCACTTCCACAATTAGCACTATTTATATTCACCTAAATAGGTGATTCAAAAATACACTTTTAAAGTAATTAATGCTTTCTCATATCTGAAGAAAGCCTTGAAGGGAAGCTTTAAATCCTTCCTTAGATACTTTCTAGCTATATGATCCTAAGCAAGTCACATAATCTCTCAGACCTCGGTTTTCTTATCTAACAAATGTAGATAAAAATAGCATCTACTTCACAAGATTGTTGTGAGGATCAAGTATGTTAACATATGCAAAGTTTTGCATAAACTTTAAAGTGCTAATTAGATGCTAACAATTATTCTTCAAACAAGAACAAAGTAGAGTTTAACTATTCTAGACCAAAGTCAAGAAATGAAACAAATTGATTATTGAGACCTAAACTCAGGTTTTACCAAAATAATTAAAGTCAAGCTATGTTTGGACCCATATTATCTAAACAAGTACTTAAATTCTCTCTCTCTCCTTTGTGTTAGTGGAAACCAAACTATAGTGAGCTGAGGGACACTTAGCATATTGTAATATTAAATCAGTTACATGACCAAATGTAGTTTTACTTTATCTCCAACTGAAATAGAACCTCAGATTTAAAAGTCAGAACTGCTAATGTTTCTCATGTTCCATTGCTTCATCAAAACAATGGGTCCATTATATTTTATTGGTAAGCAATACTGTATAATTTTCCTTCCTCCTCCCTGCTCTGCATTGGAGTTATAATTTCCATGAAGTCAATATGATTTCTTGACCCTTTGTTTAACAAACTGTATGTGATATTCAAATCAATATTCATCTCCCTTGTTCTGACTCCAAAGATTGACTAAGATCATACAATTGCTTATTTTGTGTTTTGATGAGTAAATTGGACCCAACTCTTACCAAAATAAAAATTATTTCATTTTCAGTGCTATAAAGAGAACTATCTTCATTGATGGATGAATGAATGAAAAATATTTAGTAAGTGTTTATTATGTGCCAGGAACTATGCTAAGCACTAGACAATTAGTCAAACAGTCCTTGCTTTCAAGGAGCTTTCACTGTAATGGGGGAAATAAGACAATAAAGTATGGATTGCTAAGGTGGGGTGAGTCAGTTTGAGACGTCACATGGAAGATTAAAAGTGCCATAATGCAACTGATTGACATGTCTTTCCAGGAATGGTAGTATTGATTTAATTACTATGCTTGGAGCTTAAGGTGGAAAAGGGTAGGGAGGGAATCTAAGAATAACTGCATGACTTAAAAATGACTGGAGAGAAACAACCAGAGAGGTCTGCATTGTTTATAATTTTCATTCCTCTTTATTTCTTGGGCTCACATTTTGAAGAATAATTATGCCACAAGCTCACTCTGAAGAGCAGTTAGAAAATTAGCCTATTCAATCAGCATATTGGATCCTATATCTAGGACAGGGTATTGTATTTGGACAATGAATTGAATCCAATTTGAATAAGAGAAAGAAAATAGGCTATATTGCAAATGATCTTGAATATTCCTTGGTGTGAAGATCTATTTTTTGTTTTTGTTTTTGAATGCAAATATTCTTCCTTTGAAACTGTATAGCTGTGAATCTTGGAATTTTGTAAACCCATTGCTATCAAAACTATGTCACCTACAAGTGATCCAAATGGTAACAGAGAGTTATGTGGTAGGTACAAGTAGTCTATAGCTCTTTCCCCAATAATGAGCTATGTACAAGGACTGGTATAAGAGATTGATATCAGGAAAAAGAGATGGGCAGGACCTGTAGGAAGAGCAAATTTTTTTTAAATTTATTTAATAATTACTTTATATTGACACTCGTTTCTGTTCCGATTTTTTTTCCCTCCCTCCCTCCACCCCCTCCCCTAGATGGCAAGCAGTCCTTTATATGTTGGATATGTTGCAGTATATCCTAGATACAATATATGTTTGCAGAACCGAACAGTTCTCTTGTTGCATAGGGAGAATTGGATTCAGAAGGTATAAATAACCCGGGAAGAAAAACAAAAATGCAGATAGTTCACATTCGTTTCCCAGTGTTCTTTCTTTGGGTGTAGCTGCTTTTGTCCGTCATTTATCAATTGAAACTCAGGTCTCTTTGTTAAAGAAATCCACTTCCATCAAAATATGTCCTCATACAATATCGTTGTCGAAGTGTATAATGATCTCCTGGTTCTGCTCATTTCACTTAGCATCAGTTCATGTAAGTCTCGCCAGTCCTCTCTGTATTCATCCTGCTGGTCATTTCTTACAGAACAATAATATTCCATAACATTCATATACCACAATTTACCCAGCCATTCTCCAATTGATGGGCATCCATTCATTTTCCAGTTTCTAGCCACTACAAACAGGGCTGCTACAAACATTTTGGCACATAGGGGTCCCTTTCCCTTCTTTAGTATTTCTTTGGGATATAAGCCCAATAGAAACACTGCTGGATCAAAGGGTATGCACAGTTTGATAATTTTTTGGGCATAATTCCAGATTGCTCTCCAGAATGGTTGGATTCATTCACAACTCCACCAACAATGCAATAGTGTCCCAGTTTTCCCGCATCCCCTCCAACATTCATCATTATTTTTTCCTGTCATCTTAGCCAATCTGACAGGTGTGTAGTGGTATCTCAGAGTTGTCTTAATTTGCATTTCTCTGATCAATAATGATTTGGAACACTCTTTCATATGAGTGGTAATAGTTTTAATTTCATCCTCTGAAAATTGTCTGTTCATATCCTTTGACCATTTATCAATTGGAGAATGGCTTGATTTCTTATAAATTTGAGTCAGTTCTCTATATATTTTGGAAATGAGGCCTTTATCAGAACCTTTAACTGTGAAAATGTTTTCCCAGTTTGTTGCTTCCCTTCTAATCTTGTTTGCATTAGTTTTATTTATACAAAGGCTTTTTAATTTGATGTAATCGAAATTTTCTATTTTGTGATCAGGAAGAGCAAATTTTGATAGAAGGATGGTGACACTGTTCTATCAGTACTCATGAAATGAAAAGCCTGAGCAATGCCATTAGTACATTGGAGAGTTCCTGTGTTGCAAAAACTGTAGAAGTAAATAAACAAGAATCTCTTTGGATGTGAAAGCATGGGTTAGTTGAATTGTGTGCTGGTGAAAGGAGTTTCTGTAGGCATGAGATTCCACATCCAGTAAAGTGGGAAGTGAGCCATGAAGCAGCTGAGGGTTGGAAGGGAAATTTTCTTCAGTCTTTCCAAGATTTGTGAATGTTATCAGTGTGATTTTATAACATCAGAAAGCCTGAAGGGATCTCAATCTGAGGGCATGCTTAGTACAACTCCCTTATTTTCAGATGGTGAAACTGAGGTACCAGAAGGTCAAGTAACTTGTATGCCTAGAAGCATGAGGTCCCCAGGGTCATCTGATTCTGAAGCCAGTGCTCTTTTCATCATTCCATGCTGTCTTAGACCACACATTCCTACTGTCTTTGAGAGCCCCCAAAGTTTCCAAATTAATTATGCTGCAACCAATCTGGTGAACTTGACTTTTTGTCAGGTAATAGATACATAATCTAGCAATAGTGCTTTCTAACTTGTTGAGCTCGAAGGAACCTTAGAAGTCATCTAGTCCTCATTTTATGGATAACAATATTGAGGCCCAGAGAGGAGAAGTGATTTGTCCAGAATCACACAGGTGGAATTCAATTCCAGATCTCAGACTCTACACTGCAGCATATGGCAAGGGAAAGAGGCAAATCTACCTTGTAGGCATTCCCTTAGAGACCTAAGGTCACTTCCATGTCACAGTGAGGCATCTGAGGATGATTTGGTGGACAATATTAAAACTGAAGAGATAATATTTTCTTGTCTTTGAGTTGAAGGGAGAGAAAATTTTTAATCCTACCATGAAACTCTGTGTGCTAAGAGCTTGCTGAGCACTTCATAACCATGTTATAGCCAGATCATTTATTGTCTGAGGAAAACTCAGCCAACTAGATAGAGACTCTCCTTTTCTAGTTCTGAAGGTCAATCAACTTATTGATTTGGTAAACTGGAAGAAAAATCAATCAGTCAATCATTAGTTATTAAGTACTCACAATATTCTAGAAATTTTAACAAGATGTTTTCTAGAGAAAAAAGAGCACATTCACCCTTTCCCTGTCCATGTGTCCATTACATCATATTCAATAATGATGTCAGTGATGATGGTAATGCATATTTATACTTGAAAACACTTCAGAATGTGTAAAGTACTTAATTATCTCATTTGATTTTTACAAACAATCTTTGAGGTAGCTGCTGCATTTATTAGAGGCCAAGAGAGGTCAAGTGATTTATCCTTGGTTATACAACTAGTATCTAATGGAGGTAAGATTCAAATCCAGGTTTTCCTAACTTCAAAGCCACCAAGTGAATTTCTGCTTTCCAATATTTTCTCATATTTTTCATTGTTTTCAATGTAGTTCACATAGGAACAGTCTTAAGACAAGTCATTATCTTGAAAATCTTTTATGTTTAATATTCTACAAAATATTGCATGGTTGGAAACAATAACCATTTTTTTGTAGTGAAAAAAAGTATTAGAACATAAGGTTGGGATCTATACATTCACTGAAAACATTCTTCACACAATTTTTGTCACAGACAGATCAAGGCAGACAATGTGCACTTCACTGTTTTTTCACATGATTTTGATCACCTCTTCTAGGTCTTTATCTTTTGAATGCTTTTTGTCTAATAAAATTTGGAGAAGACAATTAGTTGGCATAGTGACATCTTTGAAAGTATACACTAAGAGTAATGCACAATGAATTAAAGTATGTTTCCTTATTTTAAACAGCTTCCCATCCAACTTCAGGATATCAATAAGTATCTTAACATGAGTAATATAAGTTAAGAATAACTCAACTTCTTCAGTCTTTTGTTTGATATTTTTATACCTGATGTCTTTTGCCCAGTGAATATCAAGATATTTCTCTGTAATAACAACAACAATAATAACTAACATATGTATAGTACTTACTATATGCCAGGCACTGTGTTAAGCAGTTTACAGTTATTATTATTATCCTTGCAATAGCACTGGAAAATAGGTGCTATATTATACCCATTTTACAGATGACAAAATTGAGATAAATGGAAGTTAAACGATTTGACTAGGGTCACATAGCCAGGGAATATTTGAGGCCATATCTGAACAAAGGTCTTCCTAACTTCATGCTAGGCACTATCAATTGTGCCACCTACTTGCCTCAAAGGTTTTTTTTTTTCATCCATTGGTTCAAGAGGACTTCATTACAGCTTCTATTACAATTTGTGGGGGAGTCCTTTGGGTCTCTTTGTCTTTTGGGTGGAGTCCATAAGAAGAAGGAGATATTTAATGTGTGTATGTGTGATTTTTTTGTTGGAGCCACATAAGCTGATGTATACCACATGTATACCAGTGATTGATAAGGTGTTTTTTATTTGACACCCTCTTTAATTTGGAAATCATACTTAGTTCTCACCAAGAAAGATAGTAATGTATTAGGCAGAATCACAATGAATTTAAACCAAATCTCTGAAAAAATGCTATATCTTTCTTGACATTTTTGGTTGTTAGAATATTTTAAATAGATAATCATTTTCTTCAAATAAAAACACTTTAGTGTTCTCACCACACTTGGGTCTATTCTTTATATTGACAGTATCTGAATAAGCAATGAATTCAGAACTGAGTCAAAGGCTTTGCAGTAATCCTCAAAAGGACAAATGTTGTAGTACTTTATGTAGATTATGCACGAATTATGAATTGATTGTTCTTTATGCTATTGAATGTTTTGCTTCTCAGCTAATATGTTATTTCTCTCATTTCATATATTTTTGCCGCTCCAAGCTTTTGTTTGATATCCTTAGGCATGATATCAATATTTCTTTGTAATAATAACAATAATATCAGTGATAACTAACATGTACATAGCACTTACTATATGCCAGCACTGTGCCTTACAAAAAAATGCATATGTAGCTAGCCAGCTTCTTATTGGTAGTATTTAACTGTTCTCCCTTTTTGATAGTAGATACATGATGCTTTCTGAGGGCTGGGATTTAAATACATCTCAAAGGACTAAGTTGCCCCATTTGGTCTTTCAAGGTAAAATAACATATTTTATTTCTTTCATTATTTGAAAAGTCATTAGAATACTAAGGAACATTTACACCAAATTTATAGGAAAGTTATAAAATATGAAGTAGAAATAACTAATCCATATAGAGTTTCAAGAACCTCCAAATCAGGTTTGCATCTTAGAGGAAAAAATAAAGTGCTTTGCTAGTAATTCATTTATTCCTGTGAGGCATCTGAATCAATAAACTTTCTAGTTTTATTTAGAAGTTAGAATTTATTGGCTGCCTTGGATTTGTGTTTCCTTGTTCATTAGTTAACAGTATTAAAACTCTTGCCTTCCAGTTGTGTAATATTCTCTTCTCTAAAATATAATCTTTTCTGAGAGGTTTCTTGGGGGGCTTCTGGAGGCAGCCTTAGTTTCAATTCATAATAATAATCACCTCACATTCAGCCAGGAGTTAAAGTCCAAATCCTTTATTGTTTTTTTTTAAAACTTGTCTCCTTCCTTGGTCCTGGTTAGCTTTCTTAGAGACCTATATCTTTCCTTGGTGCCTGCCACTAGTCCTTTGCCTCTGCCAGCTTTAGTCTCTAGCTCCCTCTGAATCTCCAGCCAGCACAAAGTGGAATATGGGATGGATCTAATTCTGCCTCTGAGAGTGGGCTTGTGTCTTAGTGGGCTCCTCCTTATATATGCTCTCTTAAAGGTGTGAATCTTGTGGAACTCTAATAAGAACTAAATACATTAGTGAACTAGAGAATTGTTAAGTAACCACGCTAAATTAGATAATTATTGTCTCTATCAATTCCACTGATTTAGCACCTTGTAAGAATTCTAACATTATTCTTTGTGCTGTCTTGGCACCTTGTGTATCACCTTGACCTTTTCACTTTTGCTTTTAGTTGTTGATTGAGAGAATCTAGCATTCTGGGACACTTATTTTCTGGATTCCTTTCTCAATGGGATTCTAGACTCTAGCTTGAATTCTAGCTCTGCCACTTACTAATGTGTTACTTTGGGCAATTCAATTCAAGTCTTTGGGCCTCAGTTTCCTTCAGATGTAAAATGAGAAGAATGAACTTGATGATCTATATGCTCCTTCAGGATTTAAATTATGATCCTATGACTCTCCATTTTTTCCATTAAGAACCATTATGAACTCTATATTACATTAATGTAGTATAGTAAAGACCATGATATACTAGAGCAAGATTCTAATTCTAGAAGACAAGTTAGGATTTAAAGCCATAAGGACATTTCACTTCTTCTTGGGGTTTTATTTTTAACTTTTTTTGGATGGGAGATTTAGGGTTAAGTGATTTGCTCAAGGTCATACAGTTAGCAAATGTTTAAGACTAGATTTGATCTCAGGTCCTCTTGACTTTAGAGCTGGTGTTCTATTCCCTGCATTGTCTAGCTGTCCTTTCTCCATTGGTTTGGGAGAAAAAAAACCCTGGCATTCATAGGATCATAGATATAGAAGTAGGAGGGACTTCAAAGAGCATCTAGCCCAAACAATTCTCTCCTTTTACAGGTGACAAAGTGTCTTTATGCAGCACCACACAGTAGAGCTAGGATTTGATTCCAAATCCAATACCTTTGCTACTGCAGCACTCTTGATCAGGAAAGTAAGAGAGGAGGCCTTATTGGATGGATCAATTAAAAAAAAATCATTCTCTCCACTCTGACAAAGCTGGGGGAATGAACCCTCTGATGACAAATTTTTGTGAACATGTGTGAAAGTATTCAGATCCCTTTTAATTTTCTCCTATGGATAGACTGTTTTGAAGCAGAGTGTAGCTAAGAGACCAACTAAAATGATGGTCCAGGATGATAGCAGCTGTCTTTTCTGATGGACGTATTTGGCTTCTCACTATTCTTCTTTGAAATGTATGTGGAATTTTAGGTACATTAAGAGGGTTTCTCTATGTATTCCTAGTTGCTTCTTTAAAACCATTATCTTCATTTTGCCTGGTGTAGCTCATTAAGATTAAGTTAACTGGATATCAGCCAGGAGCTGCAGCTGACAGGAAACTGTACAGCTGAATTGTCTTTTGGAGTTTTTGAATTCCACACAGGCAGTGCTCAAATCCTTCCAACATCTGCACTTTCTGTCTGCTTCTCAGCTGAGGAATACTGTATTTTATATTCTTGTGTGACAGTGTTCTACATACACAAGATAAGTCAGTGGAAAATTCTGCTCATTGTCATTAGAAACCCTCCAACTCACTTTTCTACTCAGGATTTCTAAACAATATCCACTGCACCACATATACAGAGCAACATGATGTTCCAACCAGAAGGGGGAAATCTATGATGACTGAAAACCATGACTGTGTATATATGAAGAATCAATATCCTTTCAATCTGCCTTTTATTATTATAAAAATTTTCAGCAGTGCCTGAAGTGCAGAGGAATAAAATTTCTCATATATGTATATTGAATATAAATATATATTAAACTCATAATTGGTCTCATAAGCATAGATCTAGAAGTGACCTTAGAACCTCTAGTTCTAACCATCCCAGCTCTTCAAATTACATCTCTCCCTCTAGAACTATTGCCCCAGAGACTTGGATTCTGGGTAATGCATATATATGTCAGCCCACAGACACTCATCTCACTATATTTTACCCAATCCTATCAAGTTTCCAAGACAACTGGGGACTAAGAAGGGATACTGACAAACAAACTGATGCCCAGAGACAGAGACAGAAAGAGGAGGGGAGGAAAGGAGGGAGAGCGAAAAGGAAGGAGAGACAGAGAGAGGGAGGGAAAGGGAGTGAGCTGATTTGGTAAATTCTAGACAATTGTGCTTGACTTAGCTTCTGATTAGCCCAGAATTAAAGGCCCATGGATAATAAGGGAGTAAGTAAAACTTGAATTCAGGTCCTCTGATTTTATCTTTGTTACTCTTTCCACTATGTAACACTATTTCTCATCTACCATTACTTGAGCATGGTCTTCTGTTCTCTTAGAGTTAGCATTTGCAGCAAGATCTTTTTCCCAGAATTCATGTGAGAATTAGGAATTTGGTGAATTTGGTCAGGCCACAGAAATGAAACTGTGGAGATATTGATGACCAGTCTAAGAGGGATAGAAAGAAGAACCATTAGGTAAACAAAGACATATGTGATTGGGAGGGTGAATTTTGTCAAAGTTGGGAAGTTGGAATCTCATTTCATTTTTGTCTTCATGTTGCTAATACCTAGTGCAGTACCTGGCATATAGTAGGTATTTTGAGTAGGTGAGAGATATTTTTGCCTACGTCTGAGGTGGATGAGTTTAAGGTCCAGAAAAAAGGATTTTTCCTTTCTAAGAACCAAGAGCTCTGAAAATAATAATTCAAACCTTTGTCTGAAGAATAAGAGTAAGAATGAACTGGAAAGAAGGGTTGGAAACAATGATAAAAGTCTCAATTTTATGTGATGTTGTGCCAAGCTCAGCTGAATCAGTAAAACTGTACACCTGTAGCTTGGTTGATTCATATAGAGTTCCTGCTGTGTTTGCTAGTAAAATAGCATGTTTTAAACAAAGATTAAAAAAAGGCTGGGCAAAACAAGATGAATATAAGAGCATGATACAATCTTATAGCATCAAGGCACTAAAATGCAGAATGAACTGAGACTGGTGAGAAGAATGAAAGACAGGGGTATGTAGAGGGGTAAGTCGCTTTGGTAGAAAAAGCAGTGGGGTGAGTGAGAAAATTAACAACAGAGAAAAGGAGGATGAAGGAATAATTTTCTCATTGAAAATAGTTAAATAAAAATGACCAATAAGCAGTTGATACTCAAGTAATGAGAGTATTTAGTTGATCTGGAGGCATTAAATCACATGACCTAGATAAATTATATCCTCCTGTGCTAAAAGGACTAGCAGGTATGATTGTTGAACCAATTCTCAGTGATATTTGAAAAATCATGAAAAAAGTAAGAGGAACTAGAAGAATGGAGAAGAGCAAAAGTTATCCTGATATGAGAACAAGAATGAGAGCGAGTGTGAGAGTGAGAGAGAGGAAGGGAGGAAAAGAGGGAGAGAGAGAGAGAGAGAGAGAAAGAGAGAGAGAGAGAGAGAGAGAGAGAGAGAGAGAAAGCGAGAGAATAGATCTGGCAAATTTTAGACAATTGTGCTTGACTTAGATTCTTAGGAAAACTCTATTAACAGATCATTAATAGATGATTGTTGAATGTCCAGAAAAAGAAGTAATATTTCAACTATCCAGCATGGCTTCATTGAGATCAGTGCTTGACTAGCTTTATTTCCTTTTTTTTGACAGGATACATAGCCTAGTAGATGAAAAGAATCCTGTAGATATTAGTTACCTAGATTTTAGTAGAGCTTTTGAGAAAGCATATCATATTTGTGGAGAATATTGAGAGATTTGTATTAGATGATGAAAATTTAATTGGATGGATTCAGAATTGGTTAGATGACTGAAATCAAAGAGAAGTCTTTATTATGGCTCAGTGTTAAGATATCAGGAAGTCTCTAAAGAAGTGCCCCAGGGATCTGGATTTGATTCTATGTAGTTTAATACTTTGGGCAATGACGTGGATAAAAGCATAGATAGCACGCTTATCAAATTTGCAGATGGCACAAAGCTAGTTGGGGTTGCCTAATGTTTTGGATGATAGAGTCAAGATCCAAAAGCATTTGACAGGGATAAATGTAAAGTTTGCACTTGAATACAAAAAAATGAACTTCACATATGCAATATGGAAGAGGCAGAGTGAAATAACAGTTCAGAAACAGATCTAGATGTTTGGACTGTAGGCGCAATATAAATCAGTTATGTGATATGACAGACCAAAAAGCTAGATTATTCTTAGGCTGCATTAAGAGTAGCATATTTTCCAGAGATAGAAAGGTGATAATCTGATTGTATGTACTCTTGTCCAGTCAAGATCCTCATCCAGATTATTGTGTTCAGTTCTAGGTGTCATGGTTTGAGAAGGACATTAAGGACAAAAAGGACTGGTGAGATTGTAGAGGAGGGTAACCAGAACAGTGTCATATAAGGATTGATTGAAGGAACTGGGAATGCTTGAGCTTAGAGAGGAGAAAACTGGGAAAATCATATATTTGAGGATTTGTCAAGGATTAAGGAAATTAGAATTGTTCTATTTGGCCCCAGAGGGAAAAACTGGAGCAATGGGTTGTTGTAAAAAAAAAAAAAATCCTACCAATTAGAATGTCCTAAGAGGGGATGGGTTGCCTCTCCTTGGAGATCTTACTGTTTGAGTATGTTACAGTGAAGATTCCTTTCATAAATGGGTTGGATTAAATGGCTGCTAAGGCCTTTCCAATTCCCAAATCCGTGTTTAAATAGCTAAATGTATTATGTAAGAGTAAACATAATGACAAAGAAGTAATGCAGAAATAATAATAACAGCTAGCATTTATATAGAGTTTTAAAGGTTTATGGAGTGTTTTATATATATTATCTCATTTAATTCTCACAACACTGAGAAGCAATTACTATTATTATCCCTACTTTATTGACGTGAAAACTGAGACTGAAAGAAATTAACCAATTTAGGATCACTTAGCAAATTAATGTTTGAGACCACATTTGAACTCTGGTCTTCCTGATTCCAGGTCCAGCACCTGTACCATCTAATTCTTATTTGCACAATACATTAAGATTCACAAGCTGCTTTCACAATGACATGGTAGGGTAGGTAGTTAAAGCATCATTATCTCCCATCTTACAGATGAGGAAATTGAGGATGTGGAGAACTACAAACAAATTAATTTGCCCAAGATCACTCTAGTGAGGAAATGGCCCAGATAAGATTTAAAAGCAGGTCTTTTAAAAACTCTGTTTATTCCATAGCATCAAATTGTCTTCCAAGAAAAAAAAGGAATGACTTTGGCTCTGGTAGTATAGATTTTGTATAAGAAATTATTATCTTCTAAGTGATAGGCTAAAAAGTTACCCAACCGGTAATAGAAACAGTCAGATTCTTCTATTTGGGGGCTGCTCTGGACTACCTTTTATTATAAATCTCCCAGTTGTAGTTCTTATTAAATCCAGTTAATAGAACCTATAGCTCATGAATATCTCTTACTTAGGCTGGAAGGTAGCTCTTTTGTCACAAAAAATAAAAGAATTAATATCGAAGATATTGTCTGGCTTAGAGTATTGTATTTTCATTAAAGTAAAATTTGCAACACATTTCACATATTCAGGAGATACCTATACCTTATTCTAAGGTCATGGAGTCCCAGAGGGGTCCTCAAGCACTTTTGGTAATGACATGAGGACATCAACATTTATCTCAACTCAATTGTTGATCCACTTCAGTCAACCTGCTGCTTCCTCTGGTTATGTCATATTTGTCCTTAGTTTGCTCCCTCAAGCTCCTCTCTGCTTTTGCCTTGTCCTGCCTAACAGCTGCTGTTTCAGAGCAGGCTACAATTCTGTGAGCAATGAGATGATCTTTGCAGGTGGCTGGTATACAGGATTTCAAGCTTGCCAAGTGCTTTGGAATGAGGCTAAATATATATGTATGTGTGAGTATGCATGTGTGATTATTTTTTATGATTATGAAAATCAAGGAAAATGTGACAAGGCAACACGGACTGTTGATGATTGCTGTAGCCTTATCATTATTGGGTAATATTTATTGAGCTTCTACCATATGCCTCATACTGAGGGCTTATTGGTTTTCACAGGATTAGATCTGCATTTTCATTTTTTTAAACAATGTACAACAGTACAGCATCATCTTATTTTGCAGAATTGTTGTAGCTACATGATTTTTCTTTGGTTCTTGCCTGTACCATACTTCACCTAAGAATTTTGTATTAGCTTCTGTACTAGATTTATGAGTCAAAGTCACAAAGAAAAAAACAAACCAGCAACCATGCAATCAATAGGAAGTATCTTTTAAGTAAGAGCTGGAAAATGAAGTATTTGACACAAGGGAAACAATTTGTGTGAAAGGGCTCTCAAATGGAAATGATGCTCTCCCAGTACCTGGGGAAAATAGAAGCAGATAAAATATTCTAGCTTTAAAAGAGATGTCCAAAAGATTCTTCCCAAGTTTAATTTAACAGACATTGATTAAGTTCCTGTTTTGTGTAAGGCACTATGCTAGGCTTTTGAAATAAAAAAAATACATCCATGAAATTGTACGTGTCCTCAAGGAACTCTCTTCTACTGGGGAAACAGAACATATGCAGAGCTAAATCCAGGTAGGAGAGTTATAGAGACTGGGTCTGTTCTCTCACTGATATAAGGAGCTCTCACCGAATAACTTCCTCTACCAAGGCAGATTGATATAATTCTCTGCAACCTGGAGTCCTCAGTGGCTACCAAAAGATTAGATGATTTGTTCAAGGTTGCAGGGTCAGAGGCAGACCTTGGTCCTGGGTTTCCTATCTTTTCAATCAGCTCTTGGTCCACTATACTATGACACCACGGTGCCTTTCAAATATAATAACACACACACACATACACACACACACACACACACACACACACACACACACAAATTTTAAAAGATGGACAACCCTGACAACTAAAAGGAACAGAAAAGGCTTCATGTAGGATGTGGTACTTGTGCCAGTTTTGGAGGAAGCCAAAGATTCTAAAAGGAGTAAGTACAAACCAGAGACAGGTAACTAACGACTTGTATTAAAGAGAATGGAAACAAGGAGTAGAGTATTCCATATGGGGATTCCATGACTAGAATGGATCATATAGAAGAGAGAGAGAAAGGGGGAAGACCTTTAAATGCCAGGATGGGAATTATCTGGAGGTTGTTTAATTAGATATAGAATTTAATGAACAACAGTTGAGACTTTAGACCTCTCAGAATTCCTGATCTGAGAAAATTTGGGGATATTCACAGTGCTGTATGGTCTAATATGATGTCCCTCTTTCTTTCTTTGTCCTGGCTTTGTTAAAAAATGATGTGTCAGATTAACTGACACAATTTAAAAGAGTCCCTCTAAGCTTAGCCACCATGGACAAACCACATATCCATTTTGCTACTCTTGGGAAACAAGGACTGTGACAGTCAAGGGAGTATTGGAATCAAGCTGAGTCTTTTCTTCTGGCATATGAGAAAGAACCAAGTGAAATGTTTAAATTTCATACAAGAAAGATGCTAATTTTCAGTGCAACAATATCCCAAATTCATAGACTCATAAGTTTCCAATCTTACACTTGGAAAGGATTGTAGAGACCCTAATCCAACCCTCTTATTTTAAAGATGAGGAAAGTGAGTCTATTATTTTTAGTTCTTGAAGGGGTTCTACAGATCCAATCTTTCATTTCGCAGATGAATAAATTGAAGCCCAAAGAACTGAAACCACTTGTTTAGGGTCACATAGCTAAATTAGAGACAGATCTTTAGAGATAGAAGTTATGTCTTCTGACTCTGGGTCTCCACCTTTTGCCACTAAAACATGCTGCTTCTAAATCATGCTCCTGTGACTGAGAAAATCTGAGAAAATTCCTGCATTGCAGGAATAATGCTAAATAGCCCAGTCTCTTTTTGTACCTTTTTCTGGATCTTCTATCAGAGTTGGATGACCTCCATGGAACAGGCTGGGCATGATTCCACAGTGGCAGACATTCCGGGAATAGCAGGCACCTGCAACACTAACACTGTCCCTGCCATAAATGTATCACCAGTTATTGCACAAGCAAGTGTAGTGTCAAATTTAAGGATACATGGTGGGAAATTACACTCAATTGGGCTTTAGCAGACCTGGATCCTAATCCTGGCTTTGCCACCATTTAGCTGCATGATTAAAGCAAGATATATTTGTAACACTTTTTCCAGGGCTAATTTCTCAATTTTCACTTCTATTAGCATAAAGGAGCTCTGGAGGGTCTACTACTGCTCAGGGTGGCAGGGATAACCCTAAGGGAATTAAATTTCTAGTACTGTCACTCACAAGTTCCCAAAAATATGCTTCCCATTGCTTATTAGGCAGATTTAAATAGAAAGGGTATTTGCCAAGCATGTATATTGAGTATAATTATTATTTTTGACACTTTATTTTATTTTAATTTTTTTTCATAATTTAATTTTGAAAGACTTTGATTTCCATTTTTCCTTCCTTCCTTCTTTTCCACTCCTTCCCCAACACAGCAAACTGTGATATAGGTTATACAAGAGAATAATTATTAAAGAAATAATTTCCCCAAACTAGGGAAATTTCATGCACAAGGTCCCTGGCAAGAGTGGACTCAAACTTAGAGTAAAATAATGATGAACATACATGTAGGGAAGGCAAAAGGAGTACCCTACCTCCCTACCCTAATATGATCCCTTCCAGTTCTCCTCCAGTGGATTCTGCCACAATTCAACTGGCTAGAGCTGACTTAGCTTGTTGTTTTTATATGTAATTCTATGGGACATGACTGATTCTCTTTAACCAATTCTCAGCTAATTCCTGTGTGATTTCCACATGGACCACATGAGAGCAAAATGCTCCCATGGTCCTTTATGTTGATTATAAACTTATTCATCCCTGTTTTACTTTTAATTGATTGTTTGAATTAAAATGTCTGGGTCTTCTGTGCTTTATTAGAATGGAGCAGACATATCTAAAATGATGGCTTTGAACAAAATGAAAAAGAACAAAAGAAACAAAATGTTTCTTCCATATCTAAATTTAGAGAAGCATCTTCTTCAATAAGAAACATTTCCTGATCTCCTCAGCTACTAGTGTCTTCTCTCTATAAATTAATCTGTTAATCAGTCATAAATAATAAATGTCAACAAAAAACATTTATTAAATTTCTTTCATGTGCCCTGTAGGCATTGTGCTAAACTGGGAGGATTTAAAAAGAGGTAAAAGAAGGTCTCTGCTCTTGAGGAGTTCATAATCTAATGTGAGCAGTCTAATGGGAAGCATTTACTTTGTATATGTATTTTGTAAATATGTGTATATGATGTTGTCCCTGATCAAATGCAAGTTTCTTTTAAAGCAAGATCTTTTTCACTACTATCTTTGCATTCCCAATTCTTAGCACAGTGATATTACAGGTATTTAATAAAATTGAACAAATGATTGAGTTCTGGACTTGAAATCAAGAGAGCCTGGGTTTGAATCTTGATTTTTTATAACTAATATTTTGGCAAATCATTTAATCTCTCAAAGCTTCAGTGGCTTCATCTGTACAATGAAGATGATATTTATATTATATATGTTACATATATTTATATGTTATGTTATTATACATTAAACACATATGTATATATATAATGGGGATATATACATATATTATGTTGATAATACTTAAATATATATATAAATACATTTTATATATATATATATATATATACACAAATACATACACAGATTTATATGTGTATATCAGAGGACTACCATGAAGTTCAAATGATAAAGTCTATAAAACATTGTTTCCAAGTTTAAAGTATTGAATAAAGCTAGTTGCCACTATTTCTATACTTTTATTAAATTCTGTCAGACATCAGACTACCTCCATGGCAGACTGATTCTGGTTTTCTTATCACAGAATTCTTGGGTCCTGTTATACTTTGTATCCTAAAGTCACTCTGTAATTTCATATTTTATAGCAACCACCTAGGTGGTCTCATGGGGATGGGGGTAGAGCTAGGAGTCAGGAAGACCTACCTGATCGATCCTGGGCAAGTGTATTCATCTTCAACATTAAAATGAGGAGGTTGGACTTAAAAGTCCCTTCCAGTTCCAGATAAAAGAATCACAGAGTTATTTTGAGAATCAAATGAGATCACATACATAAAGTACTTTACAAACCTTAAAGCACTATATAAATCCAGCTATTATTATTGTTACTATGAATGTTATAGAATTGAACCTGAATGATATGACAGTCAGGATGAGAAAAGTTGGAAAAATCTAAATCTGTGCTGAAGCAATTCAATTCCATTGCATTCATATAATTCAGTGGTCATAGCCTTTAGACTATTGAGAAGAAACTTTAGTGACCTGAGAGAGTCTGAAGACTGCTGGAAAATGCTTTATGATTTTAAAGAAGAAAGAAATCAATGTAGGTTTGAAGAGTAAAAGCTGGAAAGGACCTACAAAAAAAGGATTTAATACATCCCTCTCCTTTTACAGATATAGAAACTGACACCTGGAGAGAAAATGACTTGTTCAAAATCACAAAGATGATAAATAACAGAGATAGGATTTGAACCTGACTAATTTGAACTTGTACTAAGGCACAGAAACTAGTAAACATTTAGTAAACTCTATAGATTGATTATTATCTTAAACTTCAGGGGGTTTTTTCCTATTAAACTACAGGGGCAAAACTTAAATTTGACTTTAAAGTTCTTACTCCATAAGATGACAGGAAAAAATAATGATGAATGTTGGAGGGGATGCGGGAAAACGGGGACACTGATGCATTGTTGGTGGAGTTGTGAACGAATCCAGCCATTCTGGAGAGCAATCTGGAATTATGCCCAAAAAGTTATCAAACTGTGCATACCCTTTGATCCAGCAGTGTTTCTATTGGGCTTATACCCCAAAGAGATACTAAAAAAGGGAAAGGGACCTGTATGTGCCAAGGTGTTTGTGGCAGCCCTGTTTGTAGTGGCTAGAAACTGGAAAGTGAATGGATGCCCATCAATTGGAGAATGGCTGGGTAAATTGTGGTATATGAATGTTATGGAATATTATTGCTCTGTAAGGAATGACCAGCATGATGAATACAGAGAGGCTTGGAGAGACCTACATGGACTGATGCTAAGTGAGATGAGCAGAACCAGGAGATCATTATACACTTCGACAACGATATTGTATGAGGATGTATTCTGATGGAAGTGGATTTCTATGACAAAGAGACCTAACTGAGTTTCAATGGATAAATGATGGACAGAAACAGCTACACCCAAAGAAGGAACACTGGGAAATGAATGTGAACTATTTGCATTTTTTATTTTCTTCCCGAGTTATTTTTACCTTCTGAATCCAATTCTCCCTGTGCGGCAGGAGAACTGTTCGGTTCTGCAAATATGTATTGTATCTAGGATATACCGCAACATATTTAACATACATAGGACTGCTTGCCATCTTGGGGTAGGGGGGTGGAGGGAGGGAGGGGAAAAAACGAAACATAAGCGAGTGCAAGGGATAATGTTGTAAAAAAATTATCCTGGTATGGATTCTGTCAATACAAAGTTATTATTCAATAAAATAAAATTTAAAATAAAAAAAAAAAAGTTCTTACTCCACATCTAGGTAGACTACCTATAATATATAGGACGCCCAAAGGGCCAGTATTTGGAGAGAATTCCTCAATTTTTCTACAATGTCTGCCCTTCATGATGAATTTGAGATTATTTTCACCCCACTGATGTATTATTAAAGATCTAATGTGTAGTGCATGCATTCTGTACAAAAATTTATTGATTATTTATTACATCCAAGGTGCAGTGTTATAAACTCCTGTATTGGATTGAAATATCCTGTAGGACAATTGCAAATTTTTTGCATTTACTTATTTTCCTTTTTAAAAAAAATTTTGGAGTTGTTAAAATTAAATGACTTGGAGTGGGCATCTTAAGAACAGAGAAACTGTTAGAAGTCTAAGGGTAAAATATTGCAGAAATCCTAGCTAATGAGAAACATGTGATCTATTATTTGGGAGCCCTTTGGTGTGGTTCTATTCCCTTGCCTGCCTTTCTTTTTGGCCCCAGAAGTTTAGAGAACCTGAAGTTTAGAAAATCCTTCCTTCTTTGAATGGAAGGCTAAAAACTTGTCAACAGCAGCAACAAGAATGTCTTGCTTCTCATGTGGCAGGTGCTTTTAATGTCATTGTTGGAGGGCCTGAAACACCCACTGTAACTCCACTCCTACTCACACCCGGTGACAGGAATTGTGCTCAAAAGCTTTTGACAAAACTGATGAATTTAGAAACAGTTTCTTGTCACCCTGCATCTGAGGCAACACTGATGAAAATTTACTTCTCCATGCCTCCTTGATTAGGTCCTTTCTTACTGGTCTTCCAGATTTCTTCACTATGCCTACGGATGGCAGATATGTTCTGTTATGACCATATATATTTGATAAATGTATGAATGCATAAGTAAATAAATCAATAAAGAGAACTGTCCTAGGTCACTGAAATTTCTTCTCAATAGGCTTAAGACTATGACCACTGAATTATAAGGATGTAATGGAAATGAATCGCTTCAGCACAGATCTGGATTTTCCAACATTTCTCATCTTGATTTAGTAGTGGGCAAGAGGCCCAGGAATTAATCCTTATCAGGCATAGGGACTAAGATTTCCTCATTGTAGGCAAACCCAGTTCCTTTCTTTAACTTCATAAGAGCTCAAGAGGACTCCCGATTCTCTAATTGTCCATAATACAGCTGGGTGGTGCAGTGGATAGATCACTGGGCCAGGAGTCAAGAGAGCCTGACTTGAAAGCTAACCTTAGATACTCACTAGGTATATGGCAATGATCAAAAAATTTAATCTGTTAACTCAGTTTTCTCAATTGTAAAATGGGGATGAAAATAATAGCACCTACCTTTCAGTATCATTGTGAAGATCAAATAGGTGACCTCCAATTTATTCCAATTGTGTGTATGTATATGTATCTTTCTATATCTTTCTTGAAATATATTTCAATTATCTTGTATGCACAGTTATTTGTAAGATTGTCTCCTGTTAGACTGTGAGTGAAGATCATATTTTAAATTTTCTTTGTAAACTCAATGCTTAATACATTGTCTGGTATGGGATAAGTACTTAATAATGATTGTCAATTTGACTTATCCTCATTTCAGAGATAAAGAAGCTGAGGTTGACAGAACTTAGACTTTCCAATAGCTAGAAAATTGAGAAGCAGAGTTTAAAGCTCATCTTTTGTAATATCTAGTCAAGTGCTTGTAATATCTAGTCTACTGTGCTTAACCTCTATGGATCTCAGTGTCCTCATCTTTAAAGTGAAAGCCATGTAAGTGGTTATCTCTAAGTGCCCTTCCACTGACTTTTCTCTAGTTCTAAAGTACTCTAGTGAGACACTGGAACTCAGATCTGCTATTTTCACTGAGTTAATGTTGCCTCTTTCCAAAAGACTAGGAAGTTTGTCCAGATTTAGTTCTGACCTTTCCAAACAATCAATAAAAGATAAAAATGTATGTCAGCATTCACTATCCGAGAATTATTTTGTTCCTACTACTGATGTCCCATGACACTTAGGACACTTATGCAGATATAGTTAGCACAGGAAAGAGATAAATATTAAAGGAACAGAAATATAACAATATGATACATATAATGAAATTATATATAACTGAGAAGAGAAAAAATACAGGAATAGAAATATAATATATAATATTTAACATATTATATTATTAAAATTAAAAGGACAGAAATATAATAAGATAACATTATGTCATTACACTTCTGTTTTTTCTCTCTCCTCTGCTAATTATATCTGCATAAGTATCCTAAGTGCCATGGTTTATCAATAGTAGGAACTAAATAGATTTCTGATATATCATATAATAAATAACATAACAAATATAATAAAACTCTTCTTTATAAGCAGCTTTTCAGTCAATGGTCTGATAATAAAGTTTTATTCTTCACTTTCCTCCTTAGATTCTTCAAGGTCTTTATGTCTAAGATAAGAATGATACAGGTCAGAAAAAGCTAATTTTTGGAGAAAATAGCATGATAAGGTCAAGTGGTAGTAGTCAGCAAAATTTATGGGTGTATTATAAATCTGTATATCTCTATCTATCTTGTATGAAAATAGTTGTTGGTAATGTTGTCTCACACATTAAAATGTGAATAGGGGACATATTTTTGCTTTTCTTTGTAAACCCAGTGCTTAGCAAAGTGCCTTAATAATGCTTGTTGCCTTGACTTCCTCATTTCACAGATGAAGAATCTGAGGCATATGAGTTGTAGCTTATGAGTTCACATAGACATTTGTTGACTTCTTTCAAACAATGACATGTAAAGTAGAAATAGATCATGAGCCTGCTAGGAAGAAAATTTTTTTAATAATCTGTTCCAGAATTTTAAATGTTGTTGTTCAGTTGTTTTTAGTCATGTCTGACTCTTCACGGTCCCTTTTAGGGTTTCCTTGGCAAAAAAGATACTGGAGTGATTTATCATTTCCTTCTCCATTTCATTTTACAGATGAGGAAACTGAGGCAAGCAGAATTAAATGATTTTCCCAGGGTTATATAGCTAGTAAGAATATGAGGTTGGATTTGAACTTTAGGCCCTCCTGACTCTAAGCCCTGCCTTCTATTTATTTTATTTAGCATTTTGCAAAATGACAACAAAGCTTAATATTAATTTAATTTATTATATTTACAGATTATGCAGTGGTTTCATATACATTATTCAAACTAATCCTTCTAGTGATACAGAAGTAATAGTACAGATATCACTGTTCCATTTTAAAGATGAAGAAACTTGGGCTCTATAAAATTGGATGATTATCCAAGATCAAGGCTAGTAACTGATAGAACTGGGGCTCTAGTCTTTGGCATATGAGTTCAACTCTTTCCTCTCCATAATCTCTCTTTCTCTCTCTCTCTCTCTCTCTCTCTCTCTCTCTCTCTCTCTCTCTCTCTCTCTCTCTCTCTCTCTCTCTCTCTCTCTCTCTCTCTCTTTCTCTCTCTCTCTCTTCTCTCTCTCTCTCTCTCTCTCTCTTTCTCTCTCTCTCTCTCTCTCTCTCTCTCTCTCTCTCTCTCTCTCTCTCTCTCTCTCTGTGTGTGTGTGTGTGTGTGTGTGTGTGTGTGTGTGTAGAACCCCTTTTGCAGTTAGTGAAGTCTATGGACTCCTTCCCAGAATAGTGTTTTCAAATGCATTTAAAAAATTCATAACATTGCAATAAAAATCAATCGTATTGAAAAAAAAAGATGTAATTTTTTTCCTGTCCAAATTCATAGATCCCCTGAAATCTTTAGAAATCTGTGGAGTTCAGATTAAGAACTGTTGCTCCATATCCTGCTGCCTTTCTTGATGAGGTCATTTGTTTAGACTAGACAAGAGTTAACATTTGGCTATGTTCTACTCTTTTTTTTTTTTTTTATAACTTCCCATGTCTTTGCTTGAGCTCAAAGATTAGTTTCCATTTTATTTAACAAAACTCTTTTACATTCTGTTTTGAAAGAAAAGATAAACAGATCAACATTCTTCCATTTCCCTCTTCTCTTTTCTCAGTTTGTCAAAGCTTCTTTCTAACTTACTCACTGGCTCAGGTGAACTCATTTGTGCTTTTTTCTCTTTGGTTTTTTTTTTTTCCTGATCTTCAGCTATATTTATAGTAGCTTCCTCTCACTAGCAGCTAGATGGTGAATACAATACTGTATTCACAGTAGGGCACACTGGAGTTAAAATTGTGCCTCAGACAATTACTATTTGTGTGACCCTGGGCAAATTATTTAATTTCTTTCACTCTCATTTTCCACAGTTATGGAATAAAGGGATTGAACTGGATGACCTTAAAGGCCTTTCATATCTGAAATCTATGATCCCTTCTTCTATATGACATATCTTCATTTAATATAAATCTTCTCTCTTAGGATAGAATCTTTCATTATTAATGTACAGTTTTGTTCTGTGACATTACTTTTCTCATTTAGTTAATACAGCCTTAGAACTCATTAAAAGAGATATGACATCAAGGAATAAAGAGGTGAGAATCTCACTGCTTTAGCATTCTCACACTACAGCTGGAATATTATGTTCGGTTCTAGGTGCCACATTTTTAGAAGGGCAATGATAAGCCAAAGAGTTTACAGAAGAATACAGCCAGGATGATGAATGCCTTCCAATTTAAGTAGTGTGAGGAAATGAAAGGTTATTTGGCTTAGTTTAGTAGAGGAGAAAATACTGTGTTTAAGTTTTTAAAGGACAGTCATCTAGAAAACAGATTAGATTTCTTCAATTTGACCTTAGAGGGCACAGCTAGGAAAAATTGAGGTGGAGAGAAGGTAAGGAAGAGAGAATATATAAGGAGGTATATTTGGGCTTGATGTCAGGAAATAGTTCCTAATAATTAGAGTTGTACAAAAGTTGAAAGGCTGTCTAGGAAAGTAAGTGGTTGGTTCTTTGTCACTCGAAGTCTTAAGTGTAAAGCTGAGTGACCAATGGTTGGGCATATTATATGCAAGGAGGGATTGTTTTTTCAGGAATGGGTTTAGACCAAGAGTTCAAAAATCCCTTCCAATTTTTGTATTTTGTATACTTTTGGAAACTTGTATTTTTATCCTAGTTCTGGCAAATACATGTTATTTTTAGAAACAAAAAAAAAATTAAAGATTCAATTGTTTTTTTTTAAAATCCCTTTTAATTAGTAATGAGTGAGTAATTTAGGGAGAGGATATCTTTCTTGTACCTTCTCTCTGAAAATTTTCAGTTGGGAATTTATTGATTCTTTAATAAATTAAAATAAAATACCTTCTGTCTGTGGATTATAAGCATTCATTATCTAATCTCAGTTTTATTTCTAGAAGTGAATAGGAAGTAATGGAATTTTTAGAACTCAGAAGGATCATAAAAGGATCTCAGAGGAGAAGGTTTGTTTTTTCCAGTTCCACGTAAAACCATAAGCATTCAACCAAAACAGAATTATTTTAAATGACTTGATTTTAGGTAGTGCTATCATAACTGATCTCATTTGATAGTCACAACAACCCTGTGAGAATGACCATCATAAGTACCATCATTTCCATTTTACAGATAAGGAAGCAGAAATCTACTCAGTAAATAGCATAATTAGAAAATACCATGGCTCAAAGAACTCCAGAGCCATTGATTTTCCACTTACTACAGTCTTTCTCTGAGGTTCTTCCCTTCCCCAAAGTCCTGAGAGTCAGGGCAAATGTTTCACTCTGTGTGGATGTTAACTGTGGCCCAGTTTAAACTTCAAATGTTTCCTTTTCTGATCCTTATAATAAACTTCTCCCTCAATGTCATTTCTTCTTGTAATCCAACCTGATACTGTAATCATATCACAATTCTGAGATATCATCTCCTCATCCTTGAGGTGGGGTAAGGTGGAAAAGTGCCAAGAGTTGGTGAGATGTATGGATGTTAGAATTTGAAGATCACAGCATCAGAAAATATTGGAATTGGAGGTTGCTAAGCTCTAAGCTTCAAACAAATCTTCTGACTTTTGTTGAATTCTCTCCAATCTGTAAGATTCATTACTCTTTTCCTAATTTGTGAATTGTATAAATGATGTTCTCTGATCGCACTTCATATAATTTAGTAGAACCATGGCAGAGCAGGAAACATTCTTATATTTCATACTTCTGCTCTCTTCTCTGAACATATTTGCAGATGAAATTATTAAGGACAGAAGATTTGGGCTTTTCTTGTGATTATAGAAACTCTTTCCTTAGGAGGACAAAAAGAATGAAAACTGTCTTGCACATGTCAGTTCACTAAAGGACTTGGTTAAGCCTTTACCAAATGCAAAACACCATGGTTTGGTGTGGTAGACAATACAAAGCAGAATAAGAGATCATCCTTGCTTTCACAGTGTTTATTATCTAGGCTCAGCATAAGACATAAACACAAATAACCATGGTACATATCAGAGCATGATTAGTAGAAGAAAACATAAAAAGTACTCTCTGTAGAAATGTGATGGAAGGAGAAGTTTGAAATTGGGGGGTATTTTTAATAGCAGCAAGTGAGGCAGGATATCTTTAAGGGGACTGGACAAATGATAAATTAACTTGTCCAGGAATTAGCAGTAGGTTAGCCTAAATGAGTCAGTATACCTTCATTCAAAGAACTATGGCTTAGTGGACAGGAACTGAAACTTGGAGACTTGTTCAAACTCTGCCTTGGATATTTACTATTTTTATGACTTTGAATAAGCCCCTTACATATCCCTTGTGCCTCAATTTTACCATCTCTAATAATTTAGGAGGATTGGATTTAATTGCTTCTCAGGGTCCTACTATCTCTATGATTGAGAGAATTTCAGATATCTTGAAATCTGGCGAAAGTATATGGGGAATTTTTTTCCCTTTCAAATCCTTTCAGATCATTCCACAGAGAGCAAGGCTTCCTATTTCTTTCTATGCTGAGGCTCTGTCTCTTAAATGAGGTAACACATTTTACAATGCTAACAAGGAATGTGTCTATTCAAGGTGCTGTCTACCAAGGGCCCATATGTACCACAGACAGTGTGAGAATGGAGATAAATGAGCTATTTGTAGAGAGACTGGTCCCCTTGTAGCTCTTTGCAGGAACAATCAGAAGACAAAAGAATGACAGTGGAAGAAAAACAACTGACCCAAAGAGACATTGAAAGCTGTGTGGGAGAGTGCCAAGTTAGGTACCAAATAACCACCTCTCTCCGTACCAAGCTTTGCATTTGTGAACGAATCCTTGTAGTTAATATTGTTGCCAAGGACAAAGATTATGCTCCAGTTGGGCCCACCACCTGATGCCAGCCTAAATCCAGGAGGAGAGAAGGAGGCTCGGGGGTGGGGCACAGATGATCAATCTGCCTACACCAGAACTCTCAGCCAATGGAGCTGCTCAGATGGAAGCATTCATTTATTGAGCTGCCTATCTTATTCTCTTTGTAGATTGTAAATGTTCTTTTCCCCTTCTGGACAATCAAAACTATTTGTTGTCTTTTAAGAAATGCCATAGAAATCTCACACTTAAAAGGGTTAATTTTCTTTTCATAGTTTTTTTAAGTACAGATGAAATGTCTCCACTATTTGCCAAATATTATGAACACAGTCTTGAAATGGCAATCTTTTGAATCAGGACCAGAGGTATATAAGATAGAAAGCAGCCTAAGGTTCAACACACAGGGAGAACAACAAGGAAAACATTTCAGTATTGAGTTGTCTAAATGTACTGATTTTTAACAGCAGAAAATTTTACCCTCCATGACACACAGGCATTTATTTTGTGATAAGCTAAACTGCATATGTTACAATAAAGGCTAAAGCCTACAATGGACAGTAATCCTCAGGGGGCACAATTTTCAAACCTTGCCTGGGGCACATAAATGCCTTTTCCAAATTCTAGTAATCCTTGAATTGCATTTTTGCCACTATGGTACCAAATATGCATGCAAACAGATTTTTCATAATCTAGAGCTGTACTTACTTTTGTAATCAGGAGCTCCTAAGCTGCTTGCTTGTTAAAAAAAAAGTCCATGTTTTCATCAATTTAAGTATTTTCTGAGTGATGCCTTATGGCCATGAATAATGGAATACTACAGAATTTAGAAAAATTAATACTGAAGGTGACCTCAAGGGTAATGGAAAGATGTATGATGAATATTGTAGGCTGCCCCATATTATCAGCAATGGCTTATGTGTTATAAAATGTCATAAAAATAAGGATGGGTAAGATCAGAAAAAAGGTGAGTTGGTTTAATAAAAAGAATGACAGACAATAAATAGATGGTCATGATACTACTGGAGGATCCCCTTTGGAGTCCTTTCCCAGATTATACTCATACTTGTAGGTTGGGCTCTTAAAGGGCGATTACTAGGATACTTTTAAAATTCTAATCCATAAGCTTTCTGCTACAATGCTTCCCCTTAATAGTCAACCAACAGACACAATTAACTCAAACAAAGGCATTTCCTAAGATGATAAAGTAAAACTAGCTACAAGACATTGCCCTTGTATCCACAAGGATACACTTTGTCTCTAATATAACAGTGTGTGGGGAAAAGCAGGCTTTGTGGAAATCTTGCCCTGATCCCCATTGTGATGTACGGTGAAAGTATTTGGGGAAGGGTTTTTTTTCCCTTTCAAAGGCCAGTTTCTCTCTTGAATCCATAGTTGATTCTTTTCTCCTACTAGAAGACATGTTTCTAAAAGGTGTCACCTCCATTAAATCACTGTTTCTGTTTTCTTTTTTTCTGTAGGGGTTGTGCACAAAATGGGATCACAAAGAGTTGGATATGCCTGAACAACAACTGGCTGGTGGAATAGGAAGAAACTAACTAATACTAGTGAGCTCAGACATTTAAGAATCTCTGTCTAATTTATGCTTTGACTAGTTGTCCCTCCAAATTCAATCAAGGAAAACTCCTTCACACTCTCCAAAGGGATGATAGGATTAAGCATTCATTTGCCTCTTTAATTCTATCATCTGTCCCTCTAATTCCAACAGGGAGAAACTTTTTCACACTTCATGAAGTGATAATTGGTCTTTAACAAGCCTTTGTTGTTTGTTAAAGTATTAATACCTCACCACCTCTGTTATCTATCCAGTGCCTTTTGTGATCCCATCAGCTGGTGTTAGTTGACATCAACTGGAGTGAGTTGGCATCAGTGGTCAGAGATCAACAACCTTATTCAGTCATTACGTTCAAGGTTTTAAAAAAGAAGAAGAAAGCTACCAGAACATCAGAAAATTATTTCTGCAGAATTAGAAGCAATATGATTTGTTAAAAATAACTTAGGATTTCTAGGTTCAAATCCAGGTCCTGATATTTACTAACAAGTTGGCTTCAGACAAGCCACTTTATCCTTCTGTTTTTGTTTTTTTTAATTCAAAGGCTAGGTTTTGACTAGATGACCTTTAATGTCCTTCCCAGATGTCAATCTATACTCCTATGATTAATGGAAAGATATGGATAAGAATACCACATAATGATAAAGTCTGGCGGCTTTGGCATCTATAGCAGAAGGAACAACCATATCATTCAGATCACAGAGCCATCTAAATAGCTAAGTAAGCTCGATTCACAGGCTTTTGGAAAACATTCTGCTTTTAATCACAAAAGCAATTGAAGTATTGTACAGGAAGATATCTGCCAATCTTATGAGAATCCTTTAAAGATGTATTGAGTCTTTGCTTTTTGATAGCTAGCTCTGTATTAAACTAAGAGATGGTTTCATAACAATAATTTACATATAATGTTGAAAGGAGTCCTCAGTCCAGTGGTACAGTGGATAAAGAACAAGACTAGAGTCTGGAAGACTAAATTCAAATCCAACCTCAGATACTTAGACACTGTATTATCATGGACAAGTCACTTAACTTTTATCTGCCTCAATTTCTTCAATTGTTTAATGGGGATAATAACATCTAACTCCCAGCATTGTTTTGAGGATCAGAATTAATATTGGTAAAAAGTTTAGCACAAAGCAGACATTTAATAAATGCTTAGTCCCATCCCTCTCCTGCCATCCCCAGCCCACATCAGAACTAATATCTCTCTTTAAATTGAACCAAGCCTTATACCAAATACATCAAATAGAGAGGATAACAGCTTCCCTTTCTACAGCCCTGGTTCATCATCAGAGGCTTGCTGTAGCTTTTATACAGATGTCCCAAGCTAGGCTGGGAAGGTCATCCATCCTTTAATGTAGTTGGCCTGTTAGTAGTTAGGAAGTTAGTTATAGTTCAGTGATGTGAATTTCCATCTTCCTCTGTGAAGTAGTTTCTCTGTTGCACTATGTGGCTCTAAATTTTTTCAAAGTCTGTGAGGGATCACATCTTCATTGGTAAATTCAAGTAGATAATTGAGATAATTTTCTGCACAATAAAAGCAATAGCTAACATCTATATAGCATTTAAAAATTTGCAAAACACTCAATATACATTGTCTGATCCTCACAACAATTCTATGAAGTAGGCGCTATAGTTAATCTCCTTTTTGCTGATAGGGAAACTGAGTCTGAGAGCAATTAAGCCATTTACAGAGTCATGCAGGGAATATATCTGAGGCAAGATTTAAACTCAGGTTCCTGACTCCAAATCCCGTACTTTATTCACTAGACCATTTAGCTACAAATACTAGATACCTGTATTTAAGATGAAAGTAACCTGAGTAGTTTGGATAGTGTGTTGATGTCCCATCAGACATCCTATCATGAACTTCCCAATCTTCCTTGCTCCATCTCAAAGACTCTCTGTATCTTTACTCACAACCTCCTCTTTTCCCTTAATTTCAGAGTAAGAGGTGATCTTTTTTTTTTTTTATAAGGCTATCTCTTCTAATATTGCTCCTGTTATCATGGCAAAAAAAGCAGAAAAGCTGAACCTACATGTAGGAAAGCAAATGTTCTAGCCCCCAGCTTCTTTTTCTCTCTCAATAGTATGTTATTTTCCCAATAACATGTAAATATGGTTTTCAATTTCATTTTTGTGGGATTTTGAGTTTCAGAATTTTTCATCCTCCTTTCCTTATCTCCTCCCTTCCCAAGATAGCAAGCAATCTGATATAGGTTATGTATGTACAATCATTTTAAACATTTCCATATTTGTCATGTTGTCAAAGAAAAATCAGAACAAATGGGAAAAACTACAAGAAAGAAAAAGCAAGCAAACAAAAAAGATGAAAATAATATGCTTCAATCTGTATTCATTCTCCATAGTTCTCTCCCTGAATGTGGATGACATTTTCCATCCCAGGTCTATTGGAATTGTCTTGGATTACTGCATTGCAAAGAAGAACTAAATCTATCATAATTGATCATCACATAATCTTGTTACTATGTACAATGTCTTCCTAGTTCTGCTCACTTCATTTAGCATTAGTTTATATAAGTCTTTCCAGGCTTTTTCTGAAACCAGTCTGCTCATTATTTCTTATGGAATAATAATATTCTATTACATTCACATACCACGTCTTGTTCAGCCATTCCCCCAATGGTAGTATTTGCAAAACCAGCACTAATCATTCTGCTTATGCAGAAAAATGTCATTGATGAGGAATCAGCAACATTGACTGAGATCAGCAAGGTGAAGTATAGCATATGTGAGAGCAATAAAATGAAAGGATTAGGCTAGAAGACCTCAGAGGTCTCAGCCAACAATGATGTTACTCCAAATAGAGCTGACTCATGTATGATAAGGCTCTGCTCCAAATTCAGCATTCCTATCTGAATGCATTCAATGAGCTCATCTTCTCTTCCTTCATTCCTCCTCACTCCTTCCATGGAAGGAAAAGTCTATCAATTTGCACTGGGTTGTTGTTGTTAAGTTGTGTTTGAATTTCTGTTGACCTTATTTGAGATTTTCTTGTCAAAGATACTGGAGAGGTTTTTCCATTTCCTTCTCTAGTTCACTTTACAGATGAGTAAGCTAAGGTAAACACCTTAAGTGACTTGCAGGGTCATACTGCTAGTGTCCAAAGGAAGCAGCACATATTGTAGATAGATTCCTTCTCGAGATGGGCATGTTCATGACTTATGAGAAACCTGAAAATGAAAGGATTAGTAAGGATTCTGGGCAGACAGGGCAG
The DNA here is from genome assembly GCF_016432865.1 of Antechinus flavipes. Lineage (NCBI taxonomy): Eukaryota > Metazoa > Chordata > Mammalia > Dasyuromorphia > Dasyuridae > Antechinus > Antechinus flavipes. Next base: position 93,851,921 of record NC_067401.1, on the reverse strand, counting down.
GAAGATTTGTAAGTTTTACAAGTAATAGCCATAGAGTAATGATTGATTCATGCTAAGGAATACAGAAAAAAAAGGTAAAGTTCAGAGATACAAGCAAAGTTTTTAAATCAAAGAATAGAGCCATTCTCCAGTTAGACAGTTACTGGTCAGAGGCAAATTTAGGATGGGCAAGGATCTATAGATGGAAGCATCTTTCAATGACCTTGCAGTGGTCGTGGAATGTCTAGTCTTGATTTATTAAGGAGAAACTCCCTGGCCTGACTCTTGATAGATATTTGAGATCTGATGGTAAGGACATGATTCAACAGAATAGTTATGCCATAGAGTAGGTATATGCCCCAAGAAGAAACTGTTTGAGCTCATTTGAAAGTCTAGAATAGGCAGACTAGTTTATTTTCTCCACCACTACTTGGTTTATCATCAAATAATGTTATATCTGGAGAACTTCAATCTGTTGAACTGTTTAGCTATTGATAGCTTTTCTCTTTCTTTCCTGAAATAAGAGTGTAATACTGTAAATTACATTTCCTCCCACCCTCTTTGAAGACTGACTCCATTTCTAAATTGATTTTGAGTTTTATTTGATTCTCAAATTTTATAACATATGAGTATTTAAAGCGTTATGAGGAAGATAAAAGAAGAATAGTGGAATAGTTGGAGAATTTCAAGTTTGATAAATAAACAAAAACTCTATGGAACAAAATTTTTTTAATAATTTTTTATTGATAGAACGCATGCCAGGGTAATTTTTTACAGCATTATCCCTTGCATTCATTTCTGTTCCGATTTTTCCCCTCCCTCCCTCCACTCCTTCACCCCAGATGGCAAGAGTCCTTTACATGTTGAATGGGTTGCAGTATATCCTGGATATAATATATGTGTGCAGAACCAAACAGTTTTCTTGTTGCACAGGGAGAATTGAATTCAGAAGGTATAAATAACCCGGGAGGAAAAACATAAATGCAAGCAGTTTATATTCATTTCCAGTATTCTTTCTCTGGGTGTAGCTGCTTCTGTCCATCTTTGATCAATTAAGGCTCTCTTTATCAAAGAGGTCCACTTCCATCAGAATACATCCTCAAACAGTATCATTGTTGAGGTATATAATGATCTCCCGGTTCTGCTCATTTCACTCAGCATCAGTTCATGTAAGTCTCGCCAGTCCTCTCTGTATTCATCCTGCTGGTCGTTCCTTACAGAACAATAATATTCCATAACGTTCATATACCACAATTTACTCAACCATTCTCCAATTGATGGACATCCTTTCATTTTCCATCTTCTAGCCACTACAAACAGGGCTGCCACAAACATTTTGGCACATACAGGTCCCTTTCTTTTCTTTAGTATCTCTTTGGGGTATAAGCCCAGTAGAAACACTGCTGGATCAAAGGGTATGCACAGCTTGATAACTTTTTGAGCATAGTTCCAAATTGCTCTCCAGAATGGCTGGATGTGTTCACAATTCCACCAAAAATGTATCAGTGTCCCTGTTTTCCCACATCCCCTCCAACATTCCCCATTATCTTTCCCTGTCATTCTAGCCAATCTGACAGGTGTGTAGTGGTATCTCAGAGTTGTCTTAATTTGCATTTCTCTGATTAATAATGATTTGGAGCATATTTTCATATGTCTATAAATAGTTTCAATTTCTTCGTCTGAGAACTGTCTGTTCATATCCTTTGACCATTTATCAATTGGAGAATGGTTTGATTTCTTATAGATTAGGGTCAGTTCTCTATATATTTTGGAAATGAGGCCTTTATCAGAACCTTTGATTGTAAAAATGTTTTCCCAGTTTATTGTTTCCCTTCTAATCTTGTTTGCATTTGTTTTGTTTGTACAAAAACTTTTCAATTTGATATAATCAAAATTTTCTATGTTGTGGTCAATAGTGATCTCTAGTTCTTCTTTGGTCATAAATTCCTTATGGAACAAATTTTAATTCTAATCTTTTATCTACTGCTTAGTAGTCATGTCTTGCCTAGTTACACAGCTAGTGAGTTAAGCCTCAAAGGCAAGATTTGAATTTAGGCCTTTCTGACCTTGAGTCTAGCACTCTATCCATATTACCAAATTGTCTCTACATAAGTACAGATAATAATTATTTCTCTTACATTTGCTTATCATTTTCTAGCTTTCAACAAACTTGCCATTCATTTTCTCTTTTAATCTTTCTAATAACTCTGTAAGAAAGACAAGAATTTTAAGACAGGTAACTCATTGGCTGACTCAGCTCTCCAGACTCAGCCAGATCCCCATCAACTAGAGCAAAGCTTTTAAATTGTGTGTTGTGATCCCATCTAGGATTATGTAACTAAATGTGTGGTGGTGGTGGTGGGGGGCACAAAATTATGATTTATTATCAGCAAATGTTTGAGTTGCCTATCTATTTTATATACCTAAATGACTGGAGTCATGTAAAAATTTCTTGGGGAAAAAGGAGTTGCAAGTGGTAAAAGCTTAAGAAATCTTAGACTAGGGAGTACCCCAAGTTACTTTATTAACCTTCATGAAATATAATGGATTGTAGAACCAGAGTACCTGAAGAATGAGCATTTTTAAATCTCTCTCTCTCTCTCTTTCTCTCTCTCTCTCTCTTTCTCTCTCTCTCTCTCTCTCTCTCTCTCTCTCATATTAAGAAATCCTAAAAATAATTTTATTACTTATACAACATATGAAAAAAGTTGCTTAGGTACTTTTGTGCATATTAATTCATAACACTTTAAATACTCATATGTAATATTTATGCATATGAATTCAGTAATTGTTGTTATGAATGTTACCATTTAATGTGGAGAAACATATTCATTGATCATTTTATAATTATTTTATTAGTCTGCCATTTTTCTAAGGAGCAAAAGATATTTTTTCTTATTTATCTTTAAAAACATTCCAGTGATCAAAATCTTAGAGATAAAAAGATTATAAAAGTTAATTACAACAGTATCTTAACAGATTTATCATTAGAAAAAATACATCTTGTACATTTTTTGTACATTTAAAATATATATATATATATATATATATATCTTGGTTTCTACCAATTCCACATTTTAAAGTGAACTTTAAATCTCATCAGCACACTATTGTAGATTTCTTATTCAATTTCAAGACTTAAAATTGTCAGCTGTTCCTCAAGAAATGATTCTCAATCTATTTGAACCTGGGATACCTATGGTTGCCTTTCATCATAACCTGGGAACTTAGTAAGAAGCGAAAAGGAGAAAGAGATCACAGTACCAATTGAACCACAGTGTTCCTGTTTTAACTATATTGCCCAATAACCAGCAGGGTTTGTGACTCATAGATAAAAATATTACCTTTTAAAAGCTTAAACAGCTGAGCAGGAAATAGAGTTTAAATAAAAGTGGTACCACATTCTGCGCTTGAATTGCGATGAGGGGGCAGAGGCAATGAGCTGCCTACCAGTTTCTATTGGTCCTAAAGCATCATGGGACAGTATTTTTCACCTTTTCTCTAATAAAATTGCTTTTAGTTTTGGAAACTTGAATATTTAGGTAAATAATAGTTTTAATGGTTACACCTCAATAAATCACACATGCAAAGATACATCTTGAATATATACTAAGGAAATAGTTTTTCCCTGAGGCAATTGGGGTTGAGTGACTTGCCCAGGGTCATATAACCAGGAAGTGTTAAGTGATTTGAATTCAGGTGCTCCTGACTTCAGGGCTGGTGTTCTACCCATCGCACCACCTAGCTGCTCCTACTAAGGAAATATTAACCTCATTTATATCAACTATCCAGACAATGGAAAATAGATTATTTATCATTCTGATATCCAGCTTCTTCTTTTGGTATTTTTGGTATCTATCTATAGATGGACACCAGAAATACCAAAAGAAGAAGCTTCAATAGTTTCTTGATTTTTTTAAAAATAAAAATCTTACTGAGACAAAAGAAGGGTAGGATCTCAATGTCCAGTGGGCTGCCTCTAACCAGGAAGGGAAAATGCAGCATTTTTACTCATTTTATTCATCTTTTTAACTTCCAGATTAACCCAAGTTACTAATCCTTTTATTTCCAAAGATTGCTTTTAATCATTTCCACTACCCTGTTATGGTCCAACAAATATGGAATGTGAATGGAATAAAATATTACTGCATAATAAAAATAGTTTATATGAGGAAGTCAGAGAAGCATGGAAAGGTTTGTTTGAAATGATGCTGATTGAAGTAAACAGATTTAAGAGAAAAATAGATACAATGATCATGATAAAGTAAATGAAAACAACACTAACAACTCAACTGCAAATATATGAAATGATCAATCTTAGTCCTAGAGATGGGATACTGAAGCACACTTTTCTCTTCTGAGTAAAAAGGGGGAATTCAGAATGCAACCAACATTGTCAATGTAGTCAAATACAGCTTTTTTTTGTTGATTAATTCCACTTATTTAGCTTGGGTATAAGAGATTATTTAGTAGAGGCAGGGAATAGTGAGAATTGACTAGTAGAGGGAAAAAGTGAAAAAAAAAAAAAACTTTTTACTTTGTAAAAAGTAAGAAAGGCCTGTTAGTATATAATGGAATGCAGCATCAGTCAACATGAGAGAATTTTAGCTTGTGGGTAAACCATAATGCAGGACCAGCTCTGGGCTTACTCTCCCAACACTCATTAACACATTGTATCTCTAGAAATGAGGTACTTCTCTCCAAAGGATTTGAGAGTCAACCCTGAAGAGCTAAAGAGTTGTTGGATATTGTTACTCACAAGCTTCCATGTGAGGTGTCTCTCTATATATCATTTGACTAGTTAACAGCTTCCCCATATCAATTAAGCAATTAACATTAATTAGCCTGTACAAAGGAAAATTTACTAGCATAAGATAAAAAGCAGGGAAGTACAAAAATATTTCCTCAGTCTGGGAGCAAACTCTTCCTCTATATATTTCTGTTCATTTTTACTTTAGGACACAATATTAATTCACTGCTGGGTTGGGTCATTCAAATTCACTCCTGAGGTCTGGCTCCTCAACGGACTAGGCTGCTAGTACTGGCCCAATTTGCCAACAGGACCTTTGATGGATATTCTAACTGTTAGAAGTTCACAAGATTATAACTTGATTTATTCTTTATGATACTCTTTGACCTAAGATTAGGAAGAAAAACACATTCAACAGAGATAGAAAAAACAGGGGCATCATGCATTAATGTTCACATGGTGGGGAAGTGGGAAAGAGATCCTGAGATACCTCTCTTAGACTCAGTGCAGTTCTTATCTTAATCATCAACCAGAGAAGAGAAAAGATGAGAAGAGGATAGAGGAGAGGAAAGGAGATGAGAGGAGAAGAAAGGAGATAAGAGGAGAAGAAAGGAGAGGAGAGGAGAAAAAAAGAAAGGAAAGAAGAAGGAGGAGGAGAAGAAAAAAGAAGAGAGAGAATATTTAGGCCTTTTATATTCATAGTCATTCTGTTTCAGTAAATAATTAGAAGGCTTTTTTTTTTCACCCAGAGCCTCTCAAATCATACCACAGAGAGATGTTTCCTATTTTTTTTTTTTGTGATGAGGCTCTGTCTCCTAAATGAAGTAACATATTTTACAATGCTAACAAGGAACATGTCTATTCAAGGTGCTGTCTACCAAGGGCCCATATGTACCATAGGCAGTGTGAGAATGGAGATAAATGAGCTCTTTATAGAAAGGCTGATCCCCTTGTAACTTCTTGCTACAGAAAGGACATTCTTTACATGTAAGTAGCATGGAAATCTCTTCAAGATAGAGTGGTCTATATATATGCTGAGTCCTCTTTGAGGATCATGACAAAACCTCCTGAAACTTGGCTCCGTCTTTATCTCTTAATTCAAAATGCTCTCCCAGAGGTTACCAATGACTTTCTTCTTAGTCACAAGGCCCAATGACTTCTCCATTCTTGTCCTCCTAAATTATCTTTTTATCATAGAATTGTAGGACAGATTTACTCTAGCTCTTTTGTTTTACCAAGTTCATAAGTATAGTTCAGTGGCAGTCAGGATTTCAAACCAGATCTTCTAACTCCAAAGTAAGTATTCTTTTCATTAAGCGGTCTAATATACAAAAGAGCAGAAAGCTGGTCTTTCTATAACATTTGACATTATTACCACTCAATCCTTGAGACCAATTTTGTCAATTTTGTCTTTGTAACACCTCTCCTAATCACCTCCTCCACTTTTGATACTGTTAATACCTGGTACAGTCCCCCATCATCTCACACCTGGACTATTCCAACAGCCTGTTAGTCTGTGTCCTGTAAGTGTCTCCTCATTTTAGTACATCCTCAACTAGCTGTCAAAGTGATTTTTAAAAGCTCAGGTCTGACTATGTTATCTCTATATTTAATTATTTCCAGTGGTTCTCTATTTTTTTTTTAATAATTATAACTTTGTATTGACAGAACCCATGACTGGGTAAATTTTTTACAACATTATCCCTTGCATTCACTTTTGTTCAGACTTTTTCCCTCCCTCCCTCGACCCCCTCCCCCAGATGGCAAGCAGTCCTATACATGTTAAATATGTCACAGTATATCCTAGATACAATATATGTGTGCAGAATGGAACAGTTCTCTTGTTGCACAGGGAGAATTGGATTCAGAAGGTAAAAATAACCCAGGAACAAAAACCAAAATGCAAACAGTTTACATTCATTTCCCAGTGTTCTTTCTTTGAGTGTAGCTGCTTCTGTACATCATTAATTAATTGAAACTGAGTTAGTTCTTGTCTTTATCAAAGAAATCCACCTCCATCAGAATACATCCTCATACAGTATCATTGTTGAAGTATATAATGATCTCCTGGTTCTGCTCATTTCACTTAGCATCAGTTCATGTAAGTCTCTCCAAGCTTCTCTGTATTCATCCTGCTGGTCATTTCTTACAGAATAATAATATTCCATAACATTCATATACCCCAGTGGTTCTCTGTTATCTCTAGGATCAAATATAAAACCATCTGTTTGATATTTAAAGCCTTTTATAATTTGACACCCCCTTTCAAGTCTCTTAAATCATACATTCCCCACAAATTTAGGGAAATTGTTCAGCCATTTTTCAATCTTTTTTGACTCTTTGTGATACCATTTAGTATTTTGTTGCCAAAGATACTAGAGTGGATTGCCATTTCCTTCTCCAGATCATTTTACAGTAGAGAAAATTAAGGCAAACAGGATCAAATGATTGGTTCTGGATCACTCTGCTAATAAGTGTCTGAGATCAGATTTGAACTCAGGAAGAGAAGTTTTCCTGACTCTAAGCCCAGCTCTCTAGCTACTGTTACCTAACTGTCCCCAGAGAAATTGTCCTCCTTGCTATTCCAGAGAGCATTCCATCTTGTTATTCTGATTTTCATTGGCTGTCTTCCAAACTTATAATGCTCTCTCTCCTCATCTTCACCTCCTGACTTCCATGGCTTCTTTCAAGTGCTAACTAAATCCCTATCTTCGGCAAAAGGGTTTCCTGATGCCTCTTAATTCTAATGTCTTCTATTTGTTGGTAATTTCTAATTTATCCTGTATATAGTGTATTAGTACACAACTGTCTCCTCCATTAGACTATAAGCTCCTTGAGAACAGAGACTGCCTTTTCCCTTTTTTTTTTTTGTATCACTAGTGCTTCCACAGTGACTGACTCATACTAGGCAATTATTGTTGTTTGTCCTTTGTTCTCAATGAGGATCATGACATCAGGGGACTGAAGCTATGACATGCAAGGGAATTGGATTGAATTGAGGAAAAGTTGTGCAAAGCCACCCACTTTACTTTCCCCTCCACAACCTATTTGAGCCCCAATATAGATTAAGTTGATTGGAGATGGCCTGCATGCACTGGAAGACCTCAGTCTTTTTAAGCTAAATCTTTTTTTTTTAATAGCTTTTTATTTGCAAGTTATATGCATGGGTAATTTTACAGCATTGACAATTGCCAAACCTTTTGTTCCAATTTTTCCTCTCCTTCCCCCCACTCCCTCCCCTAGATGGCAGGATGACCAGTAGATGTTAAATATATTAAAGTATAAATTAGATACATAATAAGTATACATGACCAAACCGTTATTTTGCTGTACAAAAAGAATAGGACTCTGAGATATTGTACAATTAGCCTGTGAAGGAAATCCAAAAAGCAGGCAGGCAAAAATATAGGGATTGGGAATTCAATGTAATGGTTCTTAGTCATCTCCCAGAGTTTTTTTGCTGGGCGTAGCTGGTTCAGTTCATTACTGCTCCATTGGAACTGATTTGGTTCATCTCATTGCTGAGGATGGCCAGGTCCATCAGAATTGGTCATCATATAGTATTGCTGTTGAAGTATATAATGATTTCCTGGACCTGCTCGTTTCACTCAGAATCAGTTCCTGTAAGTCTCTCCAGGCCTTTCCGAAATCATCCTGTTGGTCATTTAAGCTAAATCTTTAACAGGACTCATTTTGCTTGAGCTAATGTTTGTTTACTGATTCCCTCAGTGATTCCTTTAGCTTTTTTGACATCACTTTCACTGGCTTTTCCTGTTTCTTTGACCTTTTATTCTCTATCAGCTTTATTAACTCCTCTTCCTCTTCTTTAAATACATATTTTCTTAAGCTACTTTCTTCTCTTTCTATGATATAACTCAGTCACTTCTCTACTCTTACAGCTTCATATACTACCTTACATTTTTGGTCTCTCAGGACCCCATACTTCTAAAAACTACGGAGAAACTCCCTCACCAAGAACTTATGTTAATGTGGGTTACACACACACACACACACACACACACACACACACACGTAGGTAGATATATCAAACAATATTTTAGAAATTAAAATGTTTCAGTATCATTATCAAAATAGTTTTGACCATGAAGGTTCCCCTGAAAGGTTTTCAGGGAATCCTCAGGGGCACCCATGTCATACCATTGTCATAGATCATACATTTAGGTCTGGAGAAGATCATTCAGATAATCTAATTAAATCCTTTCATTTCACAAAGGAGGATAATGTGGTCCAGAAAAGTTGTAGCTTGTTAAAGATCACAAAAATAAGACATCATGAAGGCAGAATTCAAATCTTGGTCCTTAGACTTACTCTTTCTACTACTGTACTTTGCCTCCTCATGTTGATGACTCTGAAATTTATATCTCTAGCCAAATTCTCTCTTGAGGGATGTTCCATTTAGCTATCCTGCAGACAATTCAAGCTATTGAATTCATTATTTTCCCCTGCCCCCCCAAACATGCTCCTCCTGATTTCTCTATTTTTGTTAATAGCATAATTTCCCTAGTTACCCATGCTCAAAATCTGAGTCATCTTTGACTCCTACCTCTCCTTCTGGCCCCATATCCGATTAGTTTTTCAAGTCCCAAGAGCTTGGCAATATCTCTTGGCATCTACCTTCCCCTTTCTATTCCCAATGACATCATTTTCAGGACCATTTTAGTTCCCTTTGAATTTTGTACCTGATCGCTCTGCTTCCTATCTTTTTTCTTTCTAATTAATATTGCACAAGCAGGGTCATTTTTCTAATTCAAAGATATAATAACAGAAATTAATAATAAATTGAATTTAAATAACATCTCAAGATTTATAAAGCTCTTTTTTAGCCATGACCTTATAAAGTAAGTCATCCAAGTGCTTGCTTTATAGATAAGGTAACAGAGTTTCAGAGGTATAAAGTGATTTACATGTATTAAGTGATCTTGCAGCTAGTAACTGGTGAAGCCAGGATTTGAACCTGTCTACAAATTCTTATATCTTGCTTTTTCCACTACACTGTTATGTCTTCCTGTTTTGGTAGAGGTCACCATGAATTTCCCTATCTTCAAATCCAATGGTATTTTGTCCTTATTCTTTTTGCTCTCTTCATTGCATTTTTCTCTATTGCATATGCTGCCCTTGAAATTTTCCTCTTGTTTAATACCCAAATGTACCACCCTAAAGTTTCTAATTCTTCTCAAGTATGTCATATGAGGAATAAGGTGGAAAGAATAGCTTAGAAGGTATGAATCAGAATACAGCCATTCTTTGCTAATTTTAAGGAAAGAACTCATATCCTAGTTGGTTCAATGCCTACCTGTACTTTAGAGTTCTTAATAGCAGGAACCCAACACCCAGTCACCTAGAGAATATTCACAGCTAGTTTCTTTCTGTGACCCAGCTGCTTTGCCTCCCCACTGGGTTATCATTTCTCTCTTGGTTTGTGACAGGACATATTTCCTTCTCTCCAATCATTTCATATGTTTCTTCTTCCTTTTCTCTAACAAGGGACACTTTCAACACTAAATTCTCCATTTTTGTCTCTTCCCTCTCCCTTTACCTCTTGCCCCTCTCTTTTTACTTTCCCTCCCTCTCTCCCTTCCTCTGTGTATTTATGTAGGTTCAGTTGTGTCTGACTCTTTGTGTCCCCATTTGGGGTTTTCTTGGTAGAGATACTAGAATGGTTTGCCATTTTTTCTTCAGCTCATTTTACAGATGAGGCAACTGAGGCAAATAGGGTATTAAGTGACTTGTCCAGGGTCACACAGCTAGTAAGTATCTGAGGCCAGATTTGAACTTAACAAGAGAAGTCTTCCTGACTACTGACCCAGCACTCTATCTACCCTGCTATTTAGCTGCTCAAATCTACATACACAAATACATATAACTATATATATATATGTATATATAACTATATATATATATATATATATATATATATATTTCTATATAACACTTGATCGCCCCTTCTTTATCTCTGGATAAAGAGATACTCTTTTGTCACCTCAAACTTAACTTATTCTCTTTCTCCTCAATCTTTCTCTTTAGATTTTCCTCATTATAGAGATGTCTGTCTCTAGCAATGGTACTGCCATTTTTTCCATTCATTGAGGTTTAAAAACCTTTGAGTTATCTTTGCTTTATTCTTTTCTATGTCCGGTTAGTTTCCATGTATTTTTTATTTCTTTCTCCTTTGGGATGTCTCATGTTTAACCATCTTTCCATCTCCTTTGCTATTTCTACCATGGTAGAATAGGCCTTCACCTCTTCCTCCATATTAGTGTGATTCAGTTAATGTGATTCCATGTTTCAGCTCTCCAAAGCATCCTGCATACTGATGCCACATTTATTTTTATTTTTGAACATTTTATTATGTCATTTTGCAGCTCAAAATTTGTAATGATTTCTAATAATTCAAACCTTCTCTATTTGGTTTTTGTGATCCTCAGTTATTTGACCCTTTTCCATTTTATTTCCCAAACTTCCTAACATGGGCTTCCGCAGTATATCATGAACATGTGATGCTAAACTGTATCTCTGTGTCTTTATTTCATTTAGAAATATCCTCTTTCTTCCAGGCTGCATATTTAAGTCTTGCACACACCTTCAAGGCCTAGCTCAATTCCTACTTCTTCCATGAAACCATTTCTAACTAGAATTTTACTCTCATAATCTCCTGATTTAGTGTTTTTTTCTACTAATTATTCTTATTTTTTAGATAATTAATTATTCTATTAATTTTTTAAAATTATTTTCTATTCTATTTCTATTTCTCCATTATGTTAATTCTTGTTCTAGAAAATTGCAGGGATTCATAGTCTAACTTTGTAGCAGTGAGAATATTTTATCTATTTTTTGGTTTTTGTTTGGACAATGGGAACCATTTTGTTCAGTAAAGGAAAATCAGAGTTATAAGTAACCACAGAACATTTAAAAACTGCTTGGCTTTAATTAGTATTCATTTAACAAATGTTCATTAAAGCACCTCAGTGTGTCACTGTTATAGATATTTGTAGATACAGGGAAACATTTCTTAGGAATCAATAAAAACAATCACAGTTTTAAAAATTGGTAGTTGCTATCCCTTTATCCTATCACCAATTTCAATGGTACTCCTTGCTAAAGGAAAGTATTTTCTATGACATCTAAATCTGATTTTAAAAACATATATTTTAATGTTAACATGTCATTTCATAACATGATGTTTTAATAATTAAGGTGATATGGGTAGGCTTTATTTTATAATGCCTATTCTCTTTTTAGCTTATCTGGAATATTTTTAAATACTTGCAGAGTCATACTATTCCATACTTAGTTTTGTGTGTATATAAATAGAGCACTGACTTTAAAATATTTTTAATTGGGTGACTAATCCAACAGAAGGGTAAAATTGTATCTCATTCATCCAAGGTGACTTTTGTTATAGTCTCGAAAATGGCAATCACAGATACTAAGACATAGCTATTTACTCCAGATGGAGAATTTAGATCCTATTAACTATACAAATCTAATGCCTACTTGCGGCCATTAAGCTAAAAGACTAAAGACAAAATTGTGACATTACTACTAGTAGTAGTACTTCACTTATTCATGTATAACCTCCCTAATTAAGTTTTTTCAGGTCATGATTGTGTCTTTCACGATAGGGTGTTAGCCTATCTCCAAGCAACAACAAGAAAATTTTGCCCTACCTCAAAACATGACTCTCTATACTAGCAAATCCAATGTCCACTGACAACTTGCATAGTTATTTTCCAAGTATTATATTTTATATTTTATATTTTGTATGTCAACTATGATTGATGTCATATAAACCATTATTGTCATAAATCAAGCATGCTTTTTCCAAACGATGTATATTGGTTATTGAATTCTATCCTTAGTAATTCATCATTCATTCAGTATTCAACAAATAGTTGTTAAGCATGGTTTATATAATTGTTTACAACACATTGCCCTAACCCTATCCCGATAGTATTTAAATTACAGCTACTAGTTGAAATAGGTACCAGCCCAGATAATTGTAATATAAAATATTATATGATATATTCGTTAGAATGTTCAAATAATTCCATGTGCTATTTAAGGAGGAAGATCTCCATGGCCTTTAAAGGACACTATATTTATTCCTTTCAGTAAATATATTTTAAGCATTTATTCTGGAAAAGGCATTGTGTGGAATACAAAAATATTGCATGATCCCTGACTTCAAGGAGTACCAGTTGCAGTGGTTCTCAAACTTTTGTTCTCAGTATCTTCATGTTGTTAAAAAACTGTCCAGGATCTGTTCAAAGAGTTTTTGTTCACATGGGTTATATTTATATTTACTATATTAGAAATAAAAAATAATTTTGAATTTGTAGACCCTCTGAAAGAGTTTCAGAGACCCCAACAATTCTTTGGACTACAATTTGAGGACCATTGATAAAATGTTATAAAAGCTATAATGGTTCATAGGAGTGAAGGACAATATTTAATTGGGTGGTGAAAGAGAAAATCACAGAAGGCTTCCATTTTTTTTTTTTGTCAAGGCAATTTGGGTTAAGTGATTTGCCCAGGGCCACACAGCTAGAAAGTGTTAAGTAACTGAAGTCAAATTTGAACTCAGGTCTTCCTGACTTTAGGTCCAGTGCTCTACCCACTGTGTCATTTAGCTATCCCTCATGAAAGAGATAGCATTTAAGGACAGAAGGTAGGAAACATATTTATTAAGAATCTACTATGTATAGGTGCTATTAAATGATTTGCAAATATCTCATTTAATTCTCACAATTCTGGGATGTAGATACTATTATTATCCCCATTTTATAGATTAGGAAACTGAGTAAAGGTAAAAAGATATTAAACTGGACATATATAGGAATCAGCAAAAAATATTCATTTCACTTGAAGTGGAGGGTATGGATAGAGGAGTTTAGACAAATTAGACAATTTAGACAAAAATTGAGGGATCAGTTGGACCCAGATTATAGAAGATCTTGAATATCCAGTTGTGATATTTGAAATTTTGAAGTCAACAGTGAGAAACTTAAATAATTATACCATGGTACTTAACCTTCTGAAAATGCATCTATTCTTAAAGCCTAAAGAAAAACTGACTTTTTTTCTGAATTGGCTCAATATAGATGGCCAATGTAGACAAATCAGACTATCTTTTTATCATTGGCAGATTTTTTGTTCTGAATTAATGGAATATTTCCTCCAAGTTTACTTTACTTTGTATAGTTAAGATCTAATGGACTCATTTAAATAATAAGCATTTAAAGGCACTTGACTCATAATGAACTTTTAAATGACAAGCCTTTTAACTTAACCCAAACAATATTTTTCTTTCTGAGACTCTCTTGTAATCCCAATATCTTCGATTTGTCATTCTTCTTCCATGAAAAAGAAACTTTAGATTTTTTTCCCTAACCATATGATGATTTTTCAGGCAAGGATCATTGCCTTCTCTGCGACATCAGTTGAAATTGTTGGCCACATCTTGGTAGTATGAGAGCCAGCATATCACACAGAGGCCCTGTTTCACCTACCAATAACTGATGCTATTCCTTCTGTTCCTTTACTCCTGCCCACTCCCTCTCCCTCCCATGACTCTCTGGTTGCCAGAGTAACCATAAAAATATTCTTCCACATGCTCTAGGAACAAAATGTCAATGCACTTTACTATTGTTTTACTTTAAAAACTAAAGTGTGGAAATACCTGCAGCCTAAAGGAAATTCCCTTTTTGGCAGGCAGACCCCTTTGGAAAAGAGACATGCCAAAATAGCCAGACTGTTCGATGAATATCGTAATGTAATTTCTTAAACCTACCAGGACATATTCATTTAAATTTATTTTGAGATGAAAAGAAGTATGACATAAACTTTGAGGGCAAAAATTAGTAAGTCTCCATGTCTGTCAATCAATAAATCTTAGAACAAAAGGTTTTTCCTAGGAAATTATAAATTCCTGATAGAGGTTGATATTTCATCAATTTCAGATTAGTCAGTCAATAGACATTTATTGAGTTCTCAATAAATATACTCTGGTAAAATGGCACTTAAGAATAAAGGTAATAATAACATATTACAAAATTAGAAATAGACTCTTTACTACATTTGTAGAAAACATTGCACTATTTCCAGATAATTATTAATAAGAAAGTAAGAAAAAGAAAATATCAGAAATCTTGTTTTGATATTTTGGAAAAGTAATTTAATGTATTGACAAAAGCATTAAGTTAAAGAAAGGTTTTCCTTGGGTTTCCTAGGATTTCCTTCCTTGTTATGAAAATAATAATGATAATATGAAGAGAACAGAAATTTTTGTGCCCACCAAAATACTTAACTATGATCAGTGATATTGTTGCAGAAAAGCATGTATAATGAAGGCAGAAATATGGACTACATTTCATTTATGTGTATGACGACCTAAAATATTATGAGAGATAAATGGAGACTTTTACTCCAACGCCTGGTTTTGTAGGATAGAGAAACCAATTTGTGAATATACACTGGCAATCTGAGATCTGATAGGAATTAAAAAGAATTTCCTAACTCTGAAATAAATGGTTGACTGGGACCAGCAACCCTGAAATCAAAGCAACAGAAAAATTTATCAAAAGAATAGATTGAATCTTAGCCAGTGGTTTTTGTTAGCTTTACTTGGCTGCCTATGATCTGTCATGGCCTTTGACTATGCAAAAAGGACCTGAAGAGATAGTTTTTTTAACTGTAAAATAGCAATAACAATAAAACCTACATTGCAAAGTTCAAATGAGACAATTTTTGTAAAGTGCTTAAAACAATGCTTGGTACATAGTTGGTACTTAAATGTTTGTTCCCTTCCCCCCCTTCTCCTAAATGGGGCCATTTTCCTAGGAATTACTTCTCATGCTAGTGCTAGCAGAGATTAACTGATGAGGATCAATAGGTGACAATAGAGAGCAGCAACTACTGTATTCTAAAGACTAATAGCAAGTTGCTGCTATTGCTGTTCAGTCATTTTAATGTGGCTGATTCTTCATGACCCTATTTGGGATTTTCTTGGCAAAGATATTAGAGTGGTTTGCCTTTTCCTCTTCTATCATTTTTATGGATGAGAAAGTGAGGCTGACAAGATTAAATGGTTTATCTTGGGTCACATAGCTAGTAAGTATCTGGGGCTGGATTTGAACTCATGAAGATGTCATTTTCTGAATCCAAGCCCAATGCTCTATCCATTGCCCCACCTTGCTGCCCAAAGGACATTGTTACAATGAAATAAAGAAACCAAGTATTGTCCAGACAAATGATTTATTTAGTAAGACATGTGGTTTCAGAAATAAATTGGCTTTGAGGCTTCTGATAGCCAAGAAGCCTGGTCTCTACTTATTTAGTATACAATTCTGTGGGACTGAAAAACAGATTATGGGCATTGGGACTTCTGGTTTCTTATTAGTGAAGAGTATTGGGAGACGGTGAGGTGACAGGGAGTAATTTTGTGACATTCCTTAAATTGGATGATGATGAGGAGGAGTAATCTTGTGATTTCTTCAAAATTAGGTAACTTACAGGTGAAATCTAGCTTCACAAAATAGTGGGCAAGAGCAAAACGGAGTTACTAATGTTATTTTTAAAATATGATAAAGTAAAAATAATACCTGGAAAAGAGGAGTAATAGAGAATCTGAGAGCATTAAAATTATATAATGAGACAACATCAGCTGTTTTGCAATGTTGGGAGTATGATTTAATCTGGTTATGCCTGTGTCCTGGACACACACATACACACACACATGTATATATATGTATACATATATATATATATATATATATATATTCCTATGTATTGTTTAGTTCTGTGTGTTCCCCTTATGTGTGCCTTTTAATGTATATTCCATCATCACATTTGTCTTTTAGTTATGTACTCTATAGGAATATTACTTGATCATATGTCAATGCATGTGCTCTCTTGTGAGAAAGGTATGTAGTGAGAGAGTGTATTCCATATATACATGGAGGGATCTTTTTTGGTTACTATGATGTCTGAACTATGAATCTTTAAGTTAATTAGTAAAAGTAAACATATTGGTCAGGAACTATGTAATCTTATTTAATGAATAATAAACCACAAAGTTATCTTGAATCTGGGGTTGCTTTTTAGAATACTACATGTGATAATACCCTGTGAATTAGAGAATTTAAATGTTTCCTATTTTACAAATGAGAAAATTTAGATTAAAGAGGTTAAGGTCTACCATCCAATTAGTGGTAAAGCTGGGTATTCTTTGAGATCAGAGATTGTCTTTTGCCTTAGCACAGTGGCTGGTACATAGTAGGTGCTTGACAGACTTCAATCCAGTATTTCTGATTCCAGATTCATTGCTTATTCTATTGTGCTACTCTGTGACCTGTTCTCTAGTCATGAATTTTCTTGGGTTCATACAAATCTTGTCATTTCTACCTCTAGTACATCTCCCATTCAACTCCTTCTCTCTACTAACACAGCTAACATTTTAGGTACTCATTACCTCCTCCTTAAATTCTTTGGATTTCCAATTGATTTCTCAACCTCATCTCTTTCCATTTTAGTCTATCCTACATACTACTGCCAAAATGATTTTCCTTTCAGATCTGATCATGTCACTGCTCAACTAAATAAACTCTAGGGGCTTCCTATTGCCTCTTAAGGTCAAATATATAAATCCTCTGAAGCTCTCCAAAATTGTTTCAACATGTCTTTCTGGTTTCACTGGACATTATCCTTCTTCCTTAACTCTGTGTTCCAGTCAGATTGACCTTTTCTTTATTTCTCATTCTTTGTACTCCATTTTCTATTTCTAGGTCTCTGTCCCTCATACCTGAAATTCATTCTTTCTTTATCTCTATTTCAGAGAATCCCTTTTTCGTCAAGATTTATCTTGAATAACAATTATATGATCCCAATTGCTAGTTCTGTTTTTCCCAAGCTACTTTGTATTTAGCTTCTTTGCATTTAGTTGTATCTATTCTTCTTATATTTATTCTGTATTTATATTTAATAATATAAAACTATATATACTATATGTACTAAGGACTATATATTAGATATGATAATATATGGTACTACATGGCTGCATATATCTGTGTATACACATACATATGTATATAACACACATGCATATATACACACATATATATTCTCTCATATTAAAATAGAAGCTCCTCATAAGTAGGGATTGTTTCATTCTTTATTTTTGAATGCTCTGTAAATAGCACAATGGTTAGTACTTCAAAATACTTTTTGATTCTTTGATATTTTAATAGTGTTCAGAACTAGAAAGAATTTTTGAGAACTGAATTTAGTATGCTTATTTTGTAGGTCAGAAAAGTGAGGCTGAAAGAGATTAATAGTGAGTAGTACAGGGAAGATTCAAAGCCAGGTCCTTTGACTGTGTCTTAGATTATAATGTATACAGGGCTTTAAAGTGGGAATAATTTGTGCCCCCAGAGTCTGTGTTGAGATATAGTTGCTCAATATTATAAGAGGCTATTTAAGAGGCATTGGCTTTGGAGTGTATCATTGATGCTGGTCTTAGGCAGTGTCAGATAAACTGACCATGTTGTATTTGAAAAGAGGTTAATTTATGAATTGGTGATGGAGTCAGTGCTGAGATTCAGCATGTGAGATCCAGAGAGCATTTGGCAGAAGTAGAATTTCTTTATGAGAGCTGATGGGCTTCTCAAAGAGAGTCAAAAAAAATTTTTTTAATATATAATGTTTTCCTCCATTTACATGTTAACATTTTTAGCACTTTTTAAAAAAAGTTTTGAGTTCCAAATTCCAAATTAGCCTTCCCTCCCTCCTCTTTCTGATTATGTTTAAGAAAAACAAATAAGGTGATTTGTGCAAATGAATTAGTCTATAGTAAGCCTGAAGTTTTGCACCTAGTGTGTGTGTGTGTGTGTGTGTGTGTGTGTGTGTGTGAAGGCTCACTTTGGGAATGGACAATATTTTATGTTTTGGTATCCTTCTTCCCCTTTTCCTACCTTCCCCTCCTGTTGCCGCCAAGTAAAATTAATATTAACTGAGTGCCTTTCATCTCTGGATCCATAGGATTCGATGTGGGGATATTTTGGAGAATAATTTACTACTTCTGTCTTATTTATCCCTATCTAATTTCCTGGGAACTTCAACATCAACTAAATTCAGTTTATACTATATTCACAAAGGCAGACTTAGAAATAGAAAAAAAATTCATCTGGACTGAAATCAATAACAAAACAGGGAAATAATTTCACATGTATCCTGAGGATTTACAATTTATTCTCCTTCCTTCTTAAGTATGTAGGAAGCAAACTCCTCTCAACTCATTCTCAAAAGAGAGAGACTAGTTGAAAAGAAAATGGGGAGCATTTTATATTATATTTGTGTATGCATATATACATGTAAGATATTTACATAAGAAAAATACATAATATATTCATATAAAATGTATTCAAGAAATATATACATTTAAGAAAACCCATTAACTTAATGAAAGAAATAAAATGGAAAGCATCTTAGTGAGAGTTAATGGGGGTAGAAAGAGATGTGATATACTACAGACCACCTAGATGAAGGAAGAATCAGATAAGGAGCTTGGGAATTTGATCACCCATCTGTCACAGGAGCAAACAATTTTATTATTGGGGGACTTCAATTATCTGGACATTTGCTAAACTTAATAAACATTTTTTCTAAAAATTAATTCTGACAAAAACCAAAAATGACAAAAAAATGTGGTCTATCTTCATGACAATTTCATAATTCAAAATTTGGAGGAAACAACAGAAGGAATTGCTCTTCTGTATTTAATGCTATTCTAGGTCTCAATCAAGAGGAACTAATTGCTTCAGGAAAAATGGTAAGAATCTTGGGGGCACATGCCCATTCCCTCTGAGAATTTGTTATAGAAGAGAGGTTACCAGGGAACATTTAGAAATGCACATTAGATTTTTGAGAGAGAGAATTTCAAAGGATTGAAAGAAAGACTAGATAGGATCTACTGACCAGAGATCTTGAAGGTAAATTCAGGTGATTCAACTGGGAAGTCCTCAAGGATGAAAGACACAAGTGGGAGTGATTCTAGTCAACTCATATGTGTGCAGAGGAAATTATTTGGCAAATTCAGAATTGAATAGAAAAATCAAGGGCAGGACACTGAGAATGAATGGAGAATGGCACATCCCTTTTAAGAATTATGTCAGAAATATACTTGTGGATGAATACTGAAGACAACAAAAGGATAACAAGGTGGGCACAATGCAAAGAGTACTGAGCTTGGAATCAGGAATACTCATCTTGAGTTCAAAATCTGACTTTAGATTCTTTTAGCTGTGTGATCCTGGTTAAGTAAATTACTGTTTGCTCCAATTTTCTCACTATAAAATGAGCTGAAAATGGCAAAACCATTATAGCATCTGCCAAGAAAATCTCAAAGAGAGTTGTAAAGAGTCAGATATGATCAAAAGGACAAGGAAAAAAAATTCAAGTTATCCTCGCAGTAAGGAGAGGATCAATAAAAAATACAACTACTATTCAGGTTATGTGGGATGAAGATAATTGACAATGATAATAAGGTTAAATTATTCCTTTCTAACTTTGCTTCTGTCTTCTCTTCCAAGAAGAATGATCTTTGGACTGAGAAAACTAACACAACAATATTTAGTAAGAAATAGAAACCCAAAATAAATGAGGAGGCAGTTCAGCAACATCTAGCTGCCTTCAATGAATTCATATTATCAGACATGGATGAACTACATGCTAGAATAATGAAAGAATTGGAAGATATGATTGTTGAGCTACTGTGATGATCTTTAAAAGCTGTTCAGTTCACAAACATTTATTAAGTGCCTCATGTGCATGGCACTGTTCTAAGTGCCAAATATACAAAGACAAAATGTTGGAGGTCAGGCTAGATAGTGTTATGGAGCAAATATTGTTCCAATCTTTTTAAAAGAGCAGAAGGTGCAGTCTTCATACTCTATTGTGCGAAAATTCTAGAACATAGTATTAATGGCATAATTTGCCAGTGCTTAGAAAAGAAAGGAGCAATCACAAAAGCATAGTTTCTTCAAGAATAGGTTGTGCCAGACCAAGTTTCATTATTAAAAAAAAAAAAAAAAACTAACTAGACTGATAGGTGAAGGCATTGCTATAGACATAATATATTTAGATTACAGAAAAATACATGACAGTTGCTCATGGTTGTGGGCAATATGAAGGGACGTGGGCTAGACAATATCATGGTTAGATGTATTTGAAACTGGTTGAATATCTGGAACCCAACAATAGTCGATAAGAATTAACTATCAGCTTAGAAAGAAATCACTATTGCAATGTCCTATGGGATCTGTGCGTGGCTTTGGGTCATCAATCATTTTTATCAATACCTTAGATAATTTATAGCCACAAAAGACATGCTTATTAAATTTGCAAGTGACAAATCTGAGAGACATGGGAAAAACATAAGGATGGTGACAGGACCTCTAAAGGCTAAAATGATGGGCCAGTTCGAGTAAAATGAACACAATAAAGATAAATATATTGAGCCTTAAATAGCAACTTCACAAATATAGAATAGGGCAGCAGTGGCTAGATAATAGCACCTGTAAAAAAGATCTAGAAGTTTTAATGGATTACAAGCTCAAAATGAGTCAAAAATATGATTTGATACTGCTGTCTTATGCACAGCATAGATTAAGCAGTATAATAAGGTCCAGCGCTGGTTAGTACTGGCAGCAACCTGCTGCTCATCCTGCCCTAGTTATGGCAGGTTCCATATTCAGCATCCTAAACTTTGCCTACATTCTTCAAGAATTATCAGGAGAATAAAGTTATCTTTATACTTAGAGGCTTAGTTATCTAATGGGTAGAGTACCTAATTTGAAATCAGAAAGAAGAATCCAGATCTTTCCTCAAATATGTAGTTATGTGACCCTAAGCAAATCACTTAGTTTGCTTCAATTACCTTGTTTGTAAAATGGGAAGGCCATTATAGGAATCAAACAAGATAATGTCTACAAAGCTCTTTGGAAATCACAAAATACTTTTTAAATCATACTTTGTTACAGGGCAACTGATAAAAGGGTGACTTTGTTCTTATAGCAATTGGAGTAAAAGTTAAAACAACTAAATATTTTCCCCCCTTTTCTCTTATTTATATTTTAGAAACAGCTGGGTGAAAAATTACAATTTTTTGTTGTTGTTAGTGAGACTGCTTTTTAATGAATTATTTATTTGAAGTCCTTATCAGCCCCTTAATGATATTTATTGGCCCAAATGAACAGGACTAATTTGGGCTGGTCTTTGGGAATTGACTGAGGTATTATGAGTGGGACTTAGTTACAAGAATGTTGCTACAAAATCCCATTGGTCAGAAGCACTTAGTTGGGTATGCCTGAACTGACATTTCTACAAAGTTAGTGGAATTGCTCAGCTTTTCTCTGCTGTTCTTCCTGAAAACCACCTGTTTCTAACTTTATTTTATTATTTTTTTATTTTTAGAAGTTCTTTTTTGGGTCGACTTCTTTTGCTCCTGTCCCACACTAATTCCTTTCTAAGACCTGTGATTCATCCACTCAGCAGACATGGATCAAATACCTTACTCCTCTTTCTCCCAGACACCATCTCATCATGAACTCAAAAAAAAAAATTCAGCAAAGCTTTTCTTGCAGCATGCCTTTTCATATGTAGACATGCTCTTCTTCACACTTATTCTTCCTGTCAGGCATCTCACACATTTTCATTATCTCTTCTTGATGCTCAGGAACCTATACTGATTATATTTTGGAAGGGAGATAGAAAATAAGGAGGAAATATTCAGGGGAAAAAATCCCACAAAGACTATGTTACAAATTCTGAGGACCAGAAAGTGTAGCCAGAAACCAAAGCAGAAACAATAACAGAAGCAATATATTTCTATCTTTGAGGTTATACTGTTTTCCTCACGATAACTCTGTGAGGTGATACAAATAGCATTATTCCCCATTTTAAAGGCAGAGTAGCTAAAAGTCTTATTGAGACACAACATAAATTAAGCTTTACTGTACTAAAACTTTTGGGATACTCTGTACAAGCAGAAATTTGGAACAAATGATTAAGGTAGAGAGAGAATGATCCTCAGCTCCATCTTGGTTTCTTGTTCTTGCCTTCTCTTTTAACTTCCTGTCCTGAAAACTGAGATGTATTATTTCTTTCAATGATGATATGCATATCTGAGAGAGAGTTTTCTCTAGATTTATTGAGGAAGTATACTGTTGCCACTTAAAATAACCAAACCCCATGCAATATTGCATTAAATGTTTTTGTGTTGAATTAATTCTATTATCTGGCAAATCTGTAAAAGTAAACAAATTACTATTCACAAAATATTCACAGAATATTTTGAATAAAGAATAGATTTTCTGTGGAACTCACAGATATCCTAGATGCTAAAAACAGTTAAGAACTAACTTTCTTTAGGTAGAAGCAATCTCATTCTATGTCATCTTCAACATATTTTCCCTTTGATCACTTATTTTCAGTTATATCCTGTCTACTGGCTCCTTTTCTCTTGCCTACAAATATGTCCATATCTCTCCCCACCTTCTAAAAACCCTCACTGGAGCCTTCCACCCCCACTTTCATTCTATTTCTCTTCTATCCTTTTGTGGCTAAACTCTTCAAAAAGTCTTTCTACAATAAGTGCTTCTACTTTTTCTTACTTTTCTTCTTAATTTCATACAATCTGGCTTTTGGCTTCATTATTCCCTGACATTACTCTTTCTAGTGACCAGATCCAATAATAGTCTTTTCCCAATCCTCAATCTCCTTGACCTCCCTGTAGACTCTGATATTATTGATTACTCTCTTCCCTTTAGGTTTTCCAGACAGTATTCTCACCTAGTTCTCCATATATATATATATATATATATATATATATATACACACACACACACACACACACACACACACACACACACTATATATATATATGCTAGTTCATTCGCCCTCCCCGCCAAACTGGGCAAAACATTCTTCCAATACCTCAGGCAAGCTGAGTGTAATTTTTTATTTTTATTTTTTGCTAAGGCAATTGGAGTTAAGTGACTTGCCCAGGGTCCCACAACTAGGAATTGTTAAGTGTCTGAGGTCAGATTTGAACTCAGGTGTTCCTGACTTCAGAGCTGGTACTCTATCCACTGTACCACCTAGCTGCCCTTCTTTTTTCAGCCATAGAAAGTGATTTTCCTTAAGCACAGGTCCAACCATATCACCTTATTACTCAATAAAAAACTCCAGTGGTTCTTTACTAGTTACAGGATTAAATATAAAATTCTGTTTGGCATTCAAGGCCTTCCATACGTACCTTCCCATCCCTTTCACAGTTCCAGCCTTCTTACATCTTATCCTCTGCCACACATTTATCAGAGCATTTACTTATCTCAAGATTAAGATACTGAAGCTTTCCATTTTGGGCATTTTTTTGGCTGTCTCCTCATGCCTCTCCCTTCCCATCTTCCCTTACTAGCTTTCTTTAAGTCCTAAATAAAATCCAATTTTCTGCAATAAATCTTTCCTAACCCCTCTTAATTCTAATTCATTCCCTCTTTTAATTATTTCTTGTTTATCTTGTATAGTTTGTTTGTACTTATTTGTTTGCTTATTGTCCAATCTAATCTAATTGAATAAACATTCAGTAAGTGCCTATCATGTGCCAGGCTCTGTGCTAAAGCCTGGGGATTCAATTAATATTGATACCTGCCCTTAAGGAGTTTAAAATCTGATAAGGGCAGACCACACACAAAAGGAAGTTAGAAAGAGGGGGAGAAGGGAAGACAGCAGGGATTATCTTGCTGAAACATGACAGAACAGCAGATATAGAGTGGAGTGTTCCAGAAAGCCCAGTTTCTAATCCATTTGATTGTAAGCTCTGTGAGGGCAAGGAGTATTCAAAGACATTTGTCCATTTTAAAATTCCCTAGTGATTAGCCCAGTGTTTGAAGATTCAAGAATTCAAGATGTAGCATATTTATTATTTATAAAGTGGTTCTTCTCAAAACAAGAGCATAAAGAATCTGAAGGGGTGAAGGAAGGTTTGGAGAATAGGCATAAACTTAATGTATAACAGTTAATGAAGATTCCACGTAGGATACACATGTGGCCAAGGGAACTAGCAGTTCTGAAAGTCTGATGAATCTCAGTCATGTCAAACTCTCCATAATCTTATAGCATACCATACCATAGTCTTTCTATTATTCACTATCTCGTGAAATCTATCCAAGCTCATGTGATTTGTTTTCATGATACTATCTATCCATCTTATCCTCTGCCCTTTCTTTTCTTTTTGCCTTTACTCTTTCCCATCATTAGGATTTTCCCCAATGAATGGTATTAAATCTTCTCATTAGGTGGCCAAAATATTTAAGCTTCAGTTTCAGAATTTGATTTTCCAGTGAATAGCTTGAATTAATTTAAGTATTGATTTATTTGATCTCCTTAATGTCCAAGGGATTCTCAAAAATCTTCTCTAGCATCACAATTGAAAAGTTCTGCAGTGCTCAGCTTTTCTTAAAGCCTAACTCTCACGTCCATATATTGCTACTATAAAGACCATAGCTTTGGCTATAAGGATTTTTTGTTAGCAAGGTACTATCTCTGCTTTTTAGTATGCTGTCCAGATTTTCCAAAGCTTTCTTTCCCAGGAACAAGAGTCTTTTAATTTCACGACTGCAGTAGCCGTCTGCAGTGATCTTTGAGCCCAAGAATATCAAATCTGACTTCAATTTCTTCCCCCTCTATTTGCCAGGAAGTGATAGGACCAGTTGCCAAGATCTTTGTTTTCTTGGTGTTAAGCTTTAAGCCAACTTTTATATTCTCCCCTTTCTCAATATCCCTTCTTCCTCTAGAACAGTGGTATTAAATTCTTCTTTTTTCAAATATTTATTTTTTTATTATAGCTTTTTATTTACAAGATATATGCATGAGTAATTTTTCAGCATTGACAATTGCAAAACCTTTTGTTCCAACTTTTCTCCTTCTTCCCCTCCCCCCTTCCCCCAGATGGCTGGTTGATCAATACATGTTAAATATGTTAAAGTATAAATTAAATACAATATAAGTATACATGTCCATACAGTTATTTTGCTGTGCAAAAAGAATCGGACTTTGAAATAGTGTACAATTAGCCTGTGAAGGAAATAAAAAATGCAGGTGGACAAAAATAGAGGGATTGGGAATTCTATGTAGTGGTTCATAGTCATCTCCCAGAGTTCTTTCTCTGGGTGTAGATGGTTCAATTCATTAATACTCTATTGGAACTGATTTGGTTCATCTCATTGTTGAAATTGGCCACATCCATCACAATTGATCATCATATAGTATCGTTATTGAAGTATATAATGATTTCCTGGTCCTACTCATTTCACTCAGCATCAGCTCATGTAAATCTCTCTAGCCTTTCTGAAATCATCCTGCTGGTCATTTCTTACCGAACAATAATATTCCATCACATTCATAATTTATTCAGCCATTCTCCAATTGATGGACATCTACTCAGTTTCCAGTTTCTGACCACTACAAAGAGGGCTGCCACAAACATTCTTGCACATACAGGTCCCTTTCCCTTCTTTAAGATCTCTTTGGGATATAAGCCCAGTAGTAACACTGCTGGATCAAAAGGTATGCACAGTTTGATAACTTTTTGAGCATAGTTCCAAATTGCTCTCCAGAATGGCTGGATGTATTCACAATTAGTGGTATTAAATTCTAATAGAAACAGGCACCTGAACCCTACATAAAGATTCCTCCAAGCTACATATTGAATTAGAAAACTAGATTATCACCAAATTCTGTTGTATTTGTATTAATTTTGTTAACTATTTCCCAATTATATTTTTATAATAAGTTTTTATTTTAAAAAAAAACATGCAAAGATAATCCTCAACATTAACTCCTACAAAACCCTGTGTTCCAAATGTTTCTCCCTCTCTCCTTACCTCTTTCCTTCCCCAGAGAGCAAGCTTCCCAATTATATTTTAATTTGTTCTGGACCAGAGTATTTTGGGTCATGTGGAACCTGTAGGGCTTAGCATGTTTGACTCCCTCGATCAAGAGGGTCATCATTATATCCACTATGGGATCTTGGTGATAGGTATACCCCTCATCTGTTAATTTGGGGGTGTTTCTTCACAGAACACACTATCTCCATTGTTTGGGAAGCTCTGCTGGGCTTGCTCCTCATAGGGTATAGAGTTGTGGCTGCTCAGGTCAATTTACTATTGGGCTCAGCCACATTACTCAAATGTTTCATGGGCTCTTCACCAATCAATGCTGACTCCCAGCTGAACTGGGATAATTGCTTGACCAATGGGAAACCTCCTGATAGGTTGCTCTGTCAGGGGAGAGCTTCAACCTAAGAGAATTGAGCAGTTCTCTGTCATGAAAAACTACTAATAGTCTACATCTGATAAGCTGCTGTGCCATTGGAAGCTGCTGAAGGGCTGAACTGAGCAAGGCAGGATTCTCTATCCCTAGGAAGTTGCTGGTTCATAGACTGAGTAGTTCATGGGACTAAAAAGCTCTTTTTAAGAATGTGACATTTATGCTGGAAAGGTCTGTGCTCTGCATTCCCGGGCCTTATTCTTGGTTGTAGCTTTTCACCATCTTCAGTCACTGGTTTGGTTAGATACTACTCTAGTCCCTTCTGCCAGAGGGTTACTCTTTCAGAGCAAGGACACTTACTCTAGGATTAGAAGAAGCCACTCCTCTTCTGATATTTGTCATTTCTAGCCACTAATTGAGAGAATCCTAGCCTCTCCAGTTTGATAACCTTTCCAAATTCAAAGTCAGTTCCCGCAATATGGTGTATTACCTGGGTTTTTGGTGATCAGTCTCAATTCACTTAGTTATTTCCCAGACTCTTTTTGGGGTCTTATATAGAAGAGTGGTCAGGGATAAAGATTGGAATAGTGCTAGTGTGCTAGAGGCAAGTTATTGTGTTTCCAGGCTTCTTGATGTGTAATTGAACTATTCAAGCTTCAGATACAACCTAAGTTATGGAATGTAGAGAGATCTTCCCCTTTACATTTTTGCCATTTTACCTTTTATAACTTCAAATGACTTTCTGCTTTGATTAAAATTAATAATTACATTATAATAATAATAGCTAGCATTTAGATGGCACTTTAAAGTTTGCATTTTGTATCTGTTATCTTATTTGATCTTCACCATAATCCTGAGAGGGAGTTTATCCAATTTTTTAGAGAAGAGGAAATAGAGGTATAAAGAGGTTAAGTGATTTACTAGACTCACACAGCTGATAAGTCCCTGAGGCTGGATCTGAACACAAGTCTTTATGTTTCCACTTCCAGCATCTGCTGTGCCACTGAAGTGATTTTGTGTGAATTTAAAGCTTTACTATTATAATGTACCCTGTCTCCATGTTCTGTGATATAGTTTACAGTTGTTCATTTGGAGTTTTCTTGGCAATAATACTGGAGTAGTTTGTCATTTCCTTCTCCAGCTCATTTGACAGATAAGGAAACTGAGGCTCATGTTAGAGTAATAATAAACTGGAAATCTGGACTTGAGGTTGAATTTAGAAGTTTCTAGTTCCAAATGGGATGGGATCTTGAACCTGATGATAAAATAATTATTCAAATGTCCCATAGATGGAATCCAAATCTTTGATTCTTCAACTTCTGCACAAGTCACATGGAGATGAGAATTTAGTTGGTTAAGCAAAAACTGCATAGGGAAAGAAAGAAAAAGTGCTATAGAAAAAAAAAAAACATGAAATCTAGAGGAATTTCTCATGTATAAGGATTAAGGAATACTGAAAGTATTTAAGAGTTAAGTTACAAGAGTCAAGGCAAGAAATATGACAGTTTCCAAAGGATATAATGAGAAATAGAAAAACATGAAATAGTTCAGAATAAAATGTGTAAAAATGAAGGTGTTTCCTCTTTATTAGGAGACAAAACCCAGCATTATATGATGCTATAAGAACAGAGACTTTTAATGCTCTTTTTAATCTTTTTTTTTTTAAGAGCAGGAATTAGTGTCACTGTTAGACTCCCAAAGTTATGAGTGTCCAATGCTATTTTCATTGGCAACACCTACTCATAGGTGTTGGGAATTCAGTAATAAGTTCATCTGGCATATTTTAGATATAGATCTAGACTACATATGATGTCACAGTTTCATGTTTGCTTTTTGATTTTATATGATTTGATATGATTGTGTGCCCTATAAGAGAGTTCACTATTAATACAATACACATCCAAGTAGACATCCTATACTTACTATCATGATAATACAAATGGCCAAATTTATTTTTTTCCAGTCTATACCGATATCCCCCCACAATATTCCTCACTCTCTACTCAATATATCACTGATTTTTTTTTTGGAAAATCTCAGACCAAATAATATAATTTCTGATGCAAACTTTCAGTTTTCCAAATAACATCTGGGCTCTGGTCTACTTCTACATAAGCAGCTTTTAAGCCTATATAAGTATAAGCCTGGCACCTCTAAATATCCCCACAGAAATGTCAGCATATCAAGCTGCTCCCACAGTGGTGGAAACCACAGAAGGAACTTTACTTTCCTGATTCAGATGGTGGCACCTACTTGCCTGCTTATCTTTGAGCCTTGCCAAAGTGACTAAGTGTCCTTACAGTTACTGAATCTGAGTATGACTAGAATCAAAGTTGGAGGAAGCATGTAATGCTGGTGCCATTGCCACAAAACTCTGGGGTCAGACAATTAGAAAGAGGATTGAGCATGAAGAAAGAGACTGGGGAAAAGGTTCTCTGCTAGAAAAGACTGTGCATATTTTCTCTTTAGCTATGTGGACTATGATACTTAGGGATATATGTGCCCCATGTGTGAGGGATAAACATGCAAATTAAATGATTGAACCTGAAATATCAGTTACATAAACAGTGTTCTCATGTAAAGAACACTAGTTTGGAGTCAGAAGATTTGGGTTCAAATCCTTCCTTTGCCTTGCACTAATGTGTAATCTTCAACACACTCTCCATATCATTTTCCTCACCTGTAAAATGAAAAGGTTGGTGTAGCTGGTTTCTAAAGGTCTTGTTTGATTCTAAGTCTGTACTCTATGATTCTGTGATCCCAAGAATAGCCACCTAGACCTGAGATAAGCAAAAACCTTCCGAGTTCTATGATTATACCAATGAGCATTGAAGTCCCCAAAAGTTTGCTACTGTTATAAGCAAAAAATCAGATGAAATGTTCTTACTTATTCCCCTCTGGAATGGACTGGACAAAACTGGATTTCTAGCTTTTGGTCTGATGATGCAAATTGAGTGGGAAGAAAGGAAAGGATCAGAAAGGAACAGAGTATGTTCTTGCTGGATATTGTTATTGACTTCATTCAGTTCTAATGTTATGATTTAAAATGTAAAAGTTTTGTAAAAGAATCAAAGAAGCATATAGCTAGTAAAGTAATAAAAGAGATGAGCCAGTAGAGTGTATGCTAGATTTACAAAATCTGATTTGGTACCAATCTCAGATCAACAAGATAAGAAACTGGAGCTCATTATTGAACACAAAATAGATCATTTTAATTATATTAAGTTAAAAAGATTTTGCATTAAAACAAAACTAATGCAGACAAAATTGGAAGGGAAGCAATTGGAATGGAAAACATTTTTACATTCAAGGGTTCCAATAAAGGCCTCATTTCTAATATATATAGAATTGACTCAAATTTATAAGAATTCAAGCCAGTATCCAATTGATAAATGGTCAAAGGATATGAATAGACAATTTTTCAGATGAAGAAATTAAAACCATTTCTAATCATAGGAAAAGATCCTCTAAATCACTATTGTTCAGAGAAATGCAAATTAAGATATCTGAGGTACCACTACACACCTCTCAGATTGGCTAAAATGACAAGAAAAGATAATGATGAAAGTTGGAGGGGATGTGAGAAAAATTGTTGGTGGAATTGTGAAGTGATCCAACCATTCTGGGGAGCAATTTGAAACTATGCTCAAAGGGCTATCAAATGGTGTATACTCTTTGATCCAGCAGTATTTCTACTGGGCTTATATCCCAAAGAGATCTGAAAGGAGGGAAAGGGACCCACATGTGCAAAAATGTTTGTGATAGTAAGTCACAAACTTTTTGTAGTGGCAAGAAAATGAAAACTGAGTGGCTGCCATCAGTTGTGGAATAGCTGAATAAGTTTTGGTATATGAATATTATGGAATATTATTGTTCTATAAGAAATTATCAGCAGGATAATTTCAGAAAGTCCTGAAGATACTGACATGAACTGATGCTGAGTGAAGTGAGTAGAAACAGGAGATCTTTGTACATGGCAACAGACATGGTTCTTCTCAACAATGAGATGATTCAAGCCAGTTCCAATGATCTTGTAATGAGGAGAACCATCTATACCCAGAAAGAGAACTGTGAGAACTGAGTGTGGATCACAACATAGCATTTTCATTTCTTTTATTGTTGTTTGCTTGAATTTTATTTTCTTTCTCATTTTTTTCCTTTTTTATTTGATTTTTCTTGTGTAGCAAGATAATTGTATAAATATGTATGCTTATATTGGATTTACATATATTTTTACCATAATTTAAAAAAAGCAAGACAAGAAAATGATATCTCAAATGAATATAAGTAAAGGCAGAGGGTAATCAGCTCTATAAGAATCAGAAGGAATTTGGCAGTTGCCCCAGAATACCCTGAGTTCTTGGGTGGCATATGTGGCATAGGGATTTTGTGATTCTGCTTAAAGTAATTTATGGATTTCTAGGGATTTTGATTTCTTTTTTAAAAAAGCTTTTTTATTGTTTTTTTGTTTTGGTGGTGTTTTTCCTATAGGAAATTCCATTCTGAACAAAACTGCTGTGCTTCTCTGTGCATCTAATTTGATGCTGCAGCTGTGTGATCTTATTTATTATTTTGCATGGTTGTATGCTTGAGATATTTATTATATTGCTATGTACATTGTGATTATTATTTAAACTGAACTAAGCAGAATGGATGTTAATTCTTTGGAGTATTAGTACAAGATTTCAGAATAATCCCCAGGAAGAAATTTTGATATTGAGAGTGCCTCCTGGCCATGAAGATAAAACTCTGAGATTCCTGTCATGGCACTGCAACTATTGATTGGGGATTGGGGTGGGGGGTGTTAAATATTTATTAAAGATTACAAGGAGATAGGCAGAGACCATTTGTATCTGTAAATTAGCTGAATCAGTGATGCATTCCAGCATCTCTAGAGAAATGAAAATTGGGAAATTATCTAAAATTTGTCACTGGATTTCCCCCTGTTTCTTGCTACCAATGATAGAAAGATAAAAGTAAATCTTAGAATAGCTGGAAAAGACAAGCTTTCTTGGAATTGTTATGACATGTGGTCTACTAAGACGGTGTTATAATTTTTTTTAGTCAAACCCAATTCCAATGAGGAGTATCTGTTAATTTTGGAGAAAATTCTCATATAAAACAAAATAACAAAAGAGAAATATCCCTGAGTTTCTGTTTTCCATTATGTGGAAGGCTCTGAAGAAAGGGCCTTTATGTTCCTTAAAAGGAACAAGAAAACCGGATTACTGACAGCATAACTGGAGTTCTGAGGAATATCTAATAGAGCAGCCTGAAACAACTTCCTTCCTGGGGAAAAAGGTCTAAGATTTGATGGTCTGAGGCTTAGAGCTTAAGTACGAAGTCATAGAACTTTGGTTAGGTAACTGCACAAAGAAATGGGCCTACAAGAACAGGACCAGGAGTCTGGAACAGTCTAGGACACCACTCTGAAGTCAGCAAGGTCTGGATTGACCTTTTCTTACGGCCTAGATCTTAAGGTTCAAATCCTTGATAGATTATTACACAAGAAATAGATTAGAACAGAGTGGCCAGAGTTGGGGAAATCCCTAGAAGATAGAGTGGAGTTGCAGACTGTGAAAATGCCTAGGATACAGTACCAATACTGCTTCTAGTTTTCAATCCCAGTTTAGGACTATTGATTCCCCGGGCCAGGTTTGTTGAAGAACAATATGAGTCTGGCCTATATCCAGGAAGCCTTTTACTGAAGGATTAGTTTCAATACTTGTAGAAATAGGGCCTAATCTTGGTGCTTCATTTTGTCCTGGGTTTAGATACTTCATCTAAAAGTGCAAGAAAATGAATATTCTAGTCTTTCTACAAAATCCTAATCTAAGAAATGAAATAGACAGGGACAAGCAGAAAACAAACAATTTCAATTACAGTGAAAAAACACTATGGGTTTAAAAAATTTGAAGATAAAATCACAAAGTAAATAAATAACTCTGAAATAACCATAAGAAGAACCTCAAGAGGAAAAAAAAAAGAGTAGATTAACTAGAAAGACTCAAAGAAGGAACGAAAGAAATAAGGGAAGGCTTGCAATGAGATATTCAAATATATCATAGATATATCTTTCAAGACTGTAAAATCCATCCATGTCTTTCTTATGCAAATATTGTCCATGTTCTCCCAAATGTTCACTACAGAGGATCTAGCCAATGTATTGGAGGTCTTCATAATTTTCTCCTGACATGAAGAGGATACTCATAAAGTATTCTGGCTATCCATCTATTATTCCTTGTTCTTACCATGTGATCAGAAACTTTTCTCTTACTATCTTCTAACTCCCTGATGAATTTCTTTAGTCCTATTCTTCAGAGTTTCT
This sequence comes from Antechinus flavipes, assembly GCF_016432865.1. Lineage (NCBI taxonomy): Eukaryota > Metazoa > Chordata > Mammalia > Dasyuromorphia > Dasyuridae > Antechinus > Antechinus flavipes. Next base: position 93,818,520 of record NC_067401.1, on the reverse strand, counting down.
TGATGGTTATACTTGACAACCTGCTCATACCCACTATCTAGCTCTCCATTGCCCTTTGTGTGATTCCCATATCTATTTTTTAAGAGTCAGTGGTGTTCCATGTTTTATTGTAGTGCAGCAACATTGCTAAAATATTTTCATTGAAAAGGTAGGACTTTGTTTTCATGGGAATAATGATCTATAAAATAGTTTTGTAGTTTTATGAAAGGAATTTAGACTTTTTCTTTTCATTTTTGGCCCTAATTAATTATCCAGCTGGGATAATCAGAAAAATAGCAAATAATAACAGAAAGTAAAAATAGTAAATAATCTGAAAAAATTAGAATTGAATAAACAATTTAGTGAATCAATGAAGCAACAAACAACATTCAAATAAGGTCAGAAGACTGAAAAATTAGAAAAACAAATGAAATATCTACTACCAAAATCAACTGACCTGAAAAACAATGAGAGGAGATGCAGATGGGGTTTTCCATCCAAAGTTTAATGGAATTGTCTTGGATCACTGAATTGTTGAGAAGAATCAAGTCTATCATGGCTAATCATCCCATAATCTTGTTGCTATACATAATGTTTTCCTGATTTTGCTTGTTTCACTCAACATCAATTCATGTAATTCTTTCCAGATTTTTCTAATCTGCTCATCATTTTTTAAAATAGAACAATAATACACCTTTAGGTTCATTACCATAACTTATTCAGCCATTCCTTGACTGATGGGCATCCACTCATTTTCCAATCCTTTAGAAGGGAGATAATTTAATAATCACTGGATTTCCTGAAAACTATGACAAAAATCCTGAATATTATACCCCAGAAATCATAAAATTGTCAAGAGCTATTGGAGTCAGAGGGTAAAGTAAAAATAGAAAGAACGAATTTCCCCCCTTCAATGAAAGCCTGTGTTGAATTCAACCAGAAATATCATAATCAAAATTCAGAATTCTCAGGACAAAGGAAAAAGAACTACAAGAAACCAAGAAGAAAAATAAAATATCGCAGAATTACACAAAAAAGAACAACTTCTTAAAGGGGAGAAAATTTACTAAAAATAAATTCCTGTAAAATTAAATATAACTTTATAGGAAGGAAAAAATGAATTTTTTTAAAACAACTTGAGAACTTTAAGCATTCTTGATGTAAAAATTAGGTTTGGGAAAAGTCTTTGAAATGCAAACATAGGTAACAAGAATTACCTCAGATTTTGGAGGGGTCAAATTGTAATCAAGTGTTAATAGTAATGGAGGTGAAAGAGTTCGCTGTGTCTTCAAAATCTACTGGCTTCAAAAACAAAAGGGAAAGCTAAGAAAGACAAATTCATGGTCTAGCTTTTGTGTTATTTTAATTTAAGAGCAAAGGGAAATTAAAAAAAAAGTACTGTAGGGAAAAATTAGGAAGAATAGAGAGAGATATACTATTTCTCAGAATTGGGGCAAATCATAAAACCATACAAGCACAGAAATGTAGGGATTAGAGAAAGCATGTCATGAACCTCATACAACCTCACACGTATCCTAATTGAAAGAAGAAAATGCAAACACATACACAGATGTTAAGAAAGAAATACATTAAAATCAACAGGAAAATAATCAGGGCAGGAAGAGGTAAGAGAAATATTTAAGAAAAAGTATACAAAGGAAGAGACTAGTCATAAGCAAAATAAGCTTTAGTGATGGAAGATAGATTATAAAGAAAGGACTGAAAAGGGAGAAATAAAGGCTAAAACCCAGCAACATGAGCCTGGGCTAGGTAAGAGAATGGGATCATATCAGTGCAATTTTAGAGTACTAATGTTGATTACATTCACTTTTATCACTTTGTTCTTTGTTAAAAGGAAAGAGATGTGAAGCAAAGAGAAGAAACATTATAGTAGGATAAAATATTCATTGTAACTGTGAATATGAGTGGGATGAACTAACCCATGAAATGAAAGAAGGTGCCAGATGGATTAGAAATTAGAATTCAATAATATATTTACATGAAATATAAAGATGAACTGGAAAACAATGAGGGGAGATAAATTAATAATCACCAGATTCCTTGAAAACTATAATCAAATAAAAATCCTGAATACCTTATATACAGAAACCACAGACTGTTAAGAGCTAACAACCAGAGAACAAAGCAAAAGTTCTGAGTGTGTTAGGGTAGGTGGTTTCTGATGTCCCTTTTAACTCTAGAGCTATGATCCTATGAAATGCACAACTGGAACAGAATTTATTATGCCTTTTTTCAATTAAAGGAAATAAAAAAAAACAGAGGTGGCAGTTATGATCTTAGACAAACTAATAATAAAAATCAATATGGTCAAAAAGTAGGAAAACTACTTCACTCTGAAAGATACCATAGATAATAAAATAATATAAATTATATGTAAATATATGCCCATATATATTTGTTCAATGTATTAACACATTTCTCAAATGACACAACATTTCAATACCTAAAGAAAAATCTAACCAAATTACTTTAGAAAAAAAATAGAATAACAATTTTGAAGAACCTTAGTTTATCCTTTTCAGATGTAGACAAAATTTTAAAAAGATAAACCATAATGAAATTAAAGATCTGAATGCAGTTTTAGAAGCATTAAATATAGATATCTGGTGGTTGCTGAACAAGAGTTATAGAGAGTAGGTGTATTCTAAACTTTGAATGGCACCTTTACAAAAATTAGTGTTGTATTAGGGCATAAAAATTTATAACTAGAATCCAGAAAAGAATATAAATATATTCTTTATTAGCTACAACATAACAAAACATAAACAATTAAGTTATTTGAAGAAGAAATATGATTGAAATAAAGATTAAACAATATTGTTCCTCAACAAATCATAGAAAAAATAGTTAATTTTATCAAAGAAATGTATCATGAGGCATCATGTCAAAACTCATGATATACAGTCAAAGTACTCCTTAGAGAAAAATTTATATCTCATTAAGAAAAGAAAGCAAGAGACCACTGGATTGCTCTTATTCAGCTGAAAAAAAAAAACTATAAAGATAAAATGCAAAAAATCTAATGGAACATAAAAACAGAAATTCTGAAAACAAGAGAAGAAATAAATGGAGAAAAATAGTGATAACTAGAGGTTGATTTTTTTTTGGGGGGGAAACTAATAAAATAGACAAGTCAGTTAATTAAGATTTTTTTAAAAGAAGAAAACCCAAACACACCAATGTGTTGTCAGTGGAGTGTGTATTTCTGAAAACAATTTGGAATTATCTAAAAAAAATCCCCAATCTGTGCATATTACTTATACTATTATTTGACATATATTTCAGGGAGGTTAAAAACAGAGGGAAGGAACCCATTTGTTCAGGAATATGGATAATAAATTTTTGTGTGTGTTTGTTTTGTAGCAAAGAGTAGGAAACAACAGAGATGCTCATCAATTGGAGCTTGAATGTGTGATATACGAATATAATGAAGTTTGATTGTGTTATAAGAAATTTCATTGTATCACAAGATTTTTCTGGATTCAGAAAAATATGATAAGAGTTGCATGAAGCTATGCAGAGAATTGAATAGAACCAGCAGAATACTTTAAAAAATGATCCCAATACTGTGGATGGAAAAACAATAACAACTTTGAGATGTCTTTCAAAGGACTGTGAACAAAGTGGGATAGAATCATTATTTCAGAAGTCTGGATAAAACATATCTTTTCACCTCTTGGCAGAAAGGTGATAGACAAGAGATATATAATAAGACACAAATTTTTCAGATATACCCAATGTTTTGAATTGCATTGCTTGACCTTACTACAGACAAAATTACACCTGAATGACAAAGAAATAATTATTTTATATATTGCAATTTTGTGCATTTCCTTTGGATCATAAAAGTTAGAGAAAAGAGATCTATAATCCAATGCTTCCTTCAATGTCATAAAAATTGAGCAAACTTACTAAAACAGTCATAATTTACACATAAATAAATCTACTTAAAGTCTATAGGTAAACTAAGTCAAGTAATAAATTAAACTACATTTAAAGGATTAACAAAGAAATTAGAGGGAAGATTTACATATCTTTAAGGACAGTTAAGAGGCAAAGTAGGTCAAGTGACAGAATTTAAAAATCTCATAGATTAAAAGGTATAGATGTTATCTTTCTCTAAAAGGTATGGAATATTAATTTTTTAAATGAATTTTTTTCAATTAACAAATGTCTATTTTCTTTCTCCCCATCCTTCCTACACCCACTGAAAATGAAAAAAAGAAAAACAGAATCCTTATAATAAAGATATATAGCCAAGCAAAACAAATCCCCACATTGTCTGTTTCCAAAAGCATATGCCTCACTCTACATTTTGAATCTATCAGCCATCTCTTCAGCAGGGATTTTTATTCTTCTCAGAATGACATTGACATGCAGATACTGCAAGTTTAGCCAGGGAATGGGCAAAGTGGATGGCTAAATGCTGTGATTTTCTGAAGAGGTATTGGGTTGAGAAATTGAGATCCTGTAGGCAATATGAAGTCTAAAGGGCAGAACACTTCTGCTGGTTCTTGAAATACCTGAGTTACTGTTAAATATCTGTCTCACTTCTATTTTTCTACTCATCTGAGGAAGGGATAGATTATAGATTTAAAAATGCTGACTGGTCACCTGAGATTGCAAGAGGACTCCTTAGAATATCCAATAATATGACCCGGGGGAGACTTTAAAAACATACAAATAAAAAAATATATATTTCCAAGCTTCCTAGAATAAAGCCAGAGAATTTTCATCCAGGACAAAGTTGATCTTAATAAACATTCTGAGGACAATTAGAATGGTCATATGGCTATGAGCAGTTTTGAATGGTAATGGAAATCCAAAAATTACTCTCTCATCCTTTATAGGGTAAGATAAAGATGTGTGTGTGTGTGTGTGTGTGTGTGTGTGTGTAAAGTATACAGAAACTTCAAAGCAGGAATTGCCAAAGCGCTAGGCCAAGTATAATGAAGACTCAATGAAAGATAGTGATACAATGGAAAGAACATACAACCAAATTAAGACACTATAGCTCTCATTCTAATTTTTCCGACTAATTAGTATCATTGTCTTAAGCAACTCTTTACTATTCTCAGCCTTAGGATCTTCATGAATAAAATGAGATATTGGATTAGAGAATCATTCCAATTTCTTTCCAGTTATGATTTCATGAGTCTATGATTATATATGTTGCTTAGTCTTTTCAGTCATATCTGACTTCTTATGATTCCTTTGGATTTTTCCTGGCAAAAGTGCTAGAGTGGTTATCATGTCCTTTTTTTATAGATAAAATGTCCTTCTCATTTTATAGATAATTTATTCATTGATTATTTATTTATTTATTCATTTTTATTTATTTATAGATATTCATATGTCCTTCTCATTTTATAGATAAAACTGAGGCAAACATGGTTAAGGAACTTATCTAGGGTCACACAGCAAGTATACATATGAGACTAGATTTGAAAACAGAAAAATTATTCTTCCTGATTCCAAGTCTGGCACTCTATCCACTGTTCCACCTAGTTGCCCATGGTTATGTATAAGGATACTATATTAATCCTTATAAAACTAGTGTCTGTGAAGTTTTGAAAGGTTTTTTGAAAATCATAGTCAAGATTAAAACTGCCTTTGCCTTGGACTTGGGAAGAAAAACTTCAATTAAAGTATGGTAGCAATGGTCTAGTAGAGAACAAAAGAAACATGAATTAGGATTAAACAGGAAGGCTCTAGAAGATAGTTCAGATCCTTTCAGGCAATAGGTACAGTTCAGAAGGTCTATAAGCATAATATAGCAGGAAGCAAATGAGTACCATGTTTAGAATTATCTGGAGGTGAGAGAACAGGTGAAGGTAGAGAGAACTAGACAAGTACAGAAATGGGAGCTGAGAGTAAATCTAAGGAAAACATGAAAGAAGAGGGAGGGGAACAGGAGAATAGATGAATGCCAAAAGTCAAAGGCAGAAAAAAAGGAAGAGCAAATGAGCCGGAGACAAGCAAATATTTAGCCTTCATTCAGCTCACTAGATTCTGATAAACTGTAACCCAAAGTACAGAAAGAACTAATTAATTCAGTCTCAGAGTAATTTGTTGGTGATTATGGAAAGATCATGAAGAATGGCAGAAGTACCACATGCCTGGAGATGAAAAAACAACATGGTTTCCAGTAAAAGAAAGAAAGTGTATTGAGCAGTGAATTTGACTTCATTTTCTGGCAAAATTCTAGAAAATTTTATGGAAAAGAAAGAATGAATGAAAAATATTTATCAAATAATTTATTTACCAAACACAAAATGAAAAAAATGAGCTTCTTATTTCAAGAAGCTCAAATTCTAATTGGAGGAAAAAAAAAACAGATAAAAGAAAAGTTCCACTGTATGATAGAAGGAAAACTTAAGAATTCCTAATGGTTCAGCAACTGGGTAGATGGCAGTATATCTAGAGTAGATATAGGCAAAGCAGATAATAAGTCCTGCTGGTCCTCTACTTTATTAGAAGTAAGGGAGTTGGTATTCCCATCTCATTCAAGCAAAATAAGCAATAAGGAACCCAGAATATTTCTGGAAATAGCAAAGTGAAGGCAGAGAGGGTACCCAGATTCTAGATCTTCTCTCTACTACTCCAAAGATCAGAATGAGTTCTTGAGAAGTTCTGGGCCAAGAGAAAAGATTGAAGGTTTGGGAGAGGGTGAAAGGGCACCCCTTGGGATGATCTGTGAATATTTAAAAAGGGATGTGGTGACACTATGGCAAGTATAAGCTCAATAAGAGCAATTAATGTTATACTAACCTCATTTTCTATTTTCAAAGGATTATTGGTTGTTAGAGAAGAAAAATATTATATGATTTTTCAGAAAAGCATTAGACAAATGGAAGCTTGTATAATTAGAGCCAACCCAAAGTCTAATGATATGTTAATTCAAAAGAGGGGAAAATATTAGCTAGATAATAATATCAAATTTTTACATGACACCAGATGTATAATTATATAAAATAGGTATGCAAACCAAACATTTACTGATAATAAATCAAATCTCAGAAATAAAGCATTTGATAAGCACTGGACCAATATTTCATCCAATGACTACACTAAAATAATAATCAACATCAGCCTAGTGGGAGGCCTGTCATGAAATGCTCCAGGTTCCATTCCTTGGCTTTGTTATATTAAAAATTGCTCTTAGTGCCTTATATGAAGGCATTCTCACCTGAATTTATCAAATTTGTATATGATACAGAATCAGGAGCTAATAAGCTGAATGATAGGAGGCAAAAACTCAAGTTGTTGCACTGTTAAACCAAATCTAATAAAATTAAATTTAATAAAGGTAAATTTGAATCACTATATTTAAATTAAAAATAAAAATCTAGAATCCAAAGATCTAAACCTGCCAAAGAATAGGACTGAAAAATAATGATTAGACAACATTTTGTATGAAAAAGATCCCAATTATTAGTATGATACAATATTCTAATAGCTAATTTAATTTGCATTAATGGAAGTATCTGGAAAAAAAATTTTAATGATTGCACATGTATAACCTATATCAGAATGCTTACTGTCTAAGAGAGTGGGGAGGATAAAGAGGGAGAAAGAAAGAGATACAATTTAGAATTTAGTTTTTTTTTTTTTTTTAGTTTTTTAGTTTTTAGTTTTTAGAATTTTAGTTTTTTTTAAAGAATGTTAAAATTGTTTTTATATGCAATTGAGGGAAAATAAAATATTATTTTTTAAAAATAGTATCTAGAATAAAGGAAAGTATCTAGAATAAAGGAAATTCTACAGTGCTTTGCTCTAAGTATAATATGCATTTTGGATGGGAAAAAGACTGGAGAGTATAGCATATGAGAATCAATTGAAGAGAGTATGGATGTTTGGCTTGAAAAAGAGATGACTTACTAGAGAGTGATATCATAGCTATTTTTAAGTTATCTTAAAAAGGCTCTTATATGGAAGAGGGACTAGAATTGCTTAGTTTGTTCCAGAAAGGAAGAATAAAGGATAATTGACAGAAACTGTGAAGAGGCAAATTTTAGCCCCCAAGTAAGGAAAAACATCTATTATTGCTACTTAAATTGGAATGAGCTAGCTCAGAAGATAGTTTTCCATTACGAAAATTTTTCCAATGGAGATTGGAGGACACTTGACTAGAATATTATCTTATAGAGATAGATTGGGGATTGCTTTTTAGTTGCAGATTGAACTAGAGTCAGGGCTTCTTAAACTTTTTCCATTCATGACCCCTTTTTGCCTGTGAAATTTTTACATGACCCCAGATCTGGTTATATAAAAAAGGTTTGTAAATCAAACATTTATTGACAATAAATCAAATCTCACAATCTCCACAGTCAGTTATGAGATGCCGTATGAGATCACCAACTATACTTTCAGAAACTCTTGAGTTTCCCTCCATATCCAATGTTTTAAGTTTCCTAACAGACTGTATGCCAAATAACTAGGTTTGATACTTGATTCTAGGCCAGAGTCTGTTTCATGGCCTGGTTTTATGTTCTCACCTATGTATAGGTGAGCATACCCCAGGACTCAACATCATTTGTATAAGACTCATCTTATTGGGAGCAAGGGTGGAGCATTGGGCTTAGAATCAGGCAGACTCATCTTCCTAAATTCAAATATGGCTCAAATTGCTCAACTTGCTGGGGAAAACTGGAAAATAATGTCAGAATAATGTCAGAGACCTACATCTCACACCCTATACCAAAATAAATTCAAAATATGTACATGATTTGGGTATAAAGGCAAATTAAAAGAACAGAGGATAACTTGCCTATCAGATTTTTGGAGAAGGGAGGAATTTATGACCATAGAAGAACTAGAGAACATTATGAAATGCAAAATGAACAACTTTGAATACATTAAATTAAAAAGATTTTGCACACACAAAAAAATCAATACAAACAAGACTAAAAGCTAAGTACAAAGTTGGGGGAAAAATTTACAGCCAGTGTTTCTGATAAAGGTTCTCATTCTTAAAATATATTAAGAACTGTATCAAATGTATAAGAATACAAGTCATTCTCCAATTGATAAATGGCCAAAGGATATGAACAATTTTCAGATGATGAAATTAAAGCCATGAAAAATGCTCTAAATCACTGTTGATTAGAGAAATACAAATTAAAATAATTCCGAGGTACTGTCTCACACCTCTCAGATTGGCTAAGATGATAGGAAAGGATAATGATAAATGTTTGAAGGGATGTGGGAAAGCTGGGACACTAATGCATTGTTGGTGGAATTGTGAAATGATTCAGTCTTTCTGGAAAACAATTTGGAACTATGCCCAAAGGACTATCAACTTTGACTCAGCAGTGCCACTAGTGGGTCTGTATGCTAAGGAAATCATAATGAAGGGGAAAAGACCCACATGTGCAAAAATATTTGCAGCGGCTCTTTTTATGGTAACAAAGAATTGGAAAATGAGTAGATGCCCATCAATTGGGTAATGGCTGAATAAGTTGTGGCATATGAAGGTAATGGAATATCATTGTTGTATAAAAAGTGATGAACAAACTGATTTTAGAAAGGTCTGGAAAGATTTACACAAAGTGATGCTGAGTGAAAACAGCAGAACCAGGAACACATTGTACACAGTAACAGCAAGCTTGTGCGAGGAGTAACTATGAAAGACTTGGTTCTTCTCAGTGCTTCAGTGATCCAAGGCAATTCTAATAAATTTTGATAGAAAACTCCATCTGCATCCAGAAAAAAAAAAAAAAAAACAAAAAACAAAAAACTATGGAAATTAAATGTAAATCAACACATGCTATGTTCACTTCTTTTTCCTTTTTTTTTTTCTTTTATGGTTTTTCCCTTTTGTTCAGATTTTTCTCTCTCAATGTGATTCATAAAGAAATGCATATTTTAAAAGTTAATATGCATGTATAACCAGCAAAAATAAAAATTAAAGAAAAATAAATCTGGCCTCAGACATTTACTGTTGTGTGATTTTGGGCAAGTTTTTAACCCTGTTTCCTCATTTATAAATTGAGCTGGAGAAGGATATGGCAAACTATTCCAATATCTTTACCAAGAGAATCTGAAATGGGGTCACAGAGAGTCAAACACCAGTGAAACTGAGAGAATAATAACTACCTCTGGGTGGTACTTGATACTCCATGCCTGTGAAAGGGACAAAGAGGAGAAATCTGACTTCTTTGAGTTTATGTCAAGCTTCAAAAAAAGAGACACAAAGTTCAAAATTTTCTTCAGGGATAAGTACCTGGAGGGAAAGAAAGACTCTGGAAAGACATCATCACGTAGAGGTATTAGTACATGTTCATGTCTGTGAGAAGCTTACCACATTTTATAGACTTTTTCTTTGAGAGAGATCAGGGATTTTTTTTTCTTTATTGATCTAGTAGGAGGGCTCATGTACTCTATGTATTATCTAGCATTTTCCATCTATATTATTTAGTATGTAATCTATATAACCAAATAGAATAATTGAAGGTTAATATTCTGGAGCTCTGAGTAGAAAAATATTAGAAAGTATCAGACCAATATCTTTAGAAGTTTCAGTTTGATAATGAGAGAAATTTAAAAGAAAACTTGAAAGAAGAATGTATTGCAAAAATCAATATAAAATTTACCTGGGGTTTTATACTTCCATAATCATTATGCCATGGTATCAAGCTAGATTTTTTTTTTTTCTTGGAAACAAAATAGTCACATGAAACAACTGATTAAATTTTTTTATTACATTATTGGATTTCATAGCAATATGATATATATGCTAGAAAAAGTTAATAGAATATCTGACATGAGTATAGCATTTTAAGGTTTGCAAAATGCTTTGTTTATGTTGCCTATGTAATTAGGTGTGAGAGGGATTGGTCAATAAAAACACAGCTCTTAGACCGTGCTCCAGATTTGCCCTTCCTATTGAGTCTACTGGACCCCTCAAAAGGTAATTGTCAAACAAGATTATGTGATGCTCAACTATGCTAGACATAGCTCTTCTCAGAAATACATTGTTCCAAGACATTTCTAATTGACTTGAGATGGAAAATGCCATCTATATCTAGAGAGAGCATTAGGGAGATTGAATATGGATAGAAGCATACTATTTTCATCATTTTTGTTTGCTTTTTCTTCTTTGTGGAAGAGGGAAATATATTTAAATATCTGTACAAGTATAATCCATAACAGAGGAGGAAAAGAAGGGAGGAAGGAAAAAATTAGTACTCAAAACTTTATAAAAATAAATGTTGAACCCACACTTAACACCATATACCAAGATAAGATCAAAATGGGTCCATGACCTAGGCATAAAGAACGAGATTATAAATAAATTAGAGGAACATAGAATAGTTTATCTCTCAGACTTGTGGAGGAGAAAGAAATTTGTGAACAAAGATGAACTAGAGACCATTACTGATCACAAAATAGAAAATTTTGATTACATCAAATTAAAAAGCCTTTGTACAAACAAAACTAATGCAAACAAGATTAGAAGGGAAGCAACAAACTGGGAAAACATCTTCACAGTTAAAGGTTCTGATAAAGGCCTCATTTCCAAAATATAGAGAGAACTGACTCAAATTTATAAAAAATCAAGCCATTCTCCAATTGATAAATGGTCAAAGGATATGAACAGACAATTTTCAGAGGATGAAATTGAAACTATTACCACTCATATGAAAGAGTGTTCCAAATCATTATTGATCAGAGAAATGCAAATTAAGACAACTCTGAGATACCACTACACACCTGTCAGATTGGCTAAGATGACAGGAAAAAATAATGATGAATGTTGGAGGGGATGCGGGAAAACTGGGACACTAATGCATTGTTGGTGGAGTTGTGAACGAATCCAACCATTCTGGAGAGCAATCTGGAATTATGCCCAAAAAATTATCAAATTGTGCATACCCTTTGATCCAGCAGTGTTTCTATTGGGCTTATATCCCAAAGAAATACTAAAGAAGGGAAAGGTAGTGGCTAGAAACTGGAAAATGAATGGATGCCCATCAATTGGAGAATGGCTGGGTAAATTGTGGTATATGAATGTTATGGAATATTATTGTTCTGTAAGAAATGACCAGCAGGATGAATACAGAGAGGACTGGCGAGACTTACATGAACTGATGCTAAGTGAAATGAGCAGAACCAGGAGATCATTATACAACGATATTGTATGAGGACATATTTTGATGGAAGTGGATTTCTTTGACAAAGAGACCTAACTGAGTTTCAATTGATAAATGACGGACAAAAGCAGCTACACCCAAAAAAAAGAACACTGGGAAACGAATGTGAACTATCTGCATTTTTGTTTTTCTTCCCGGGTTATTTATACCTTCTGAATCCAATTCTCCCTGTGCAACAAGAGAACTGTTCGGTTCTGCAAACATATATTGTATCTAGGATATACTGCAACATATCCAACATATAAAGGACTGCTTGCCATCTAGGGGAGGGGGTGGAGGGAGGGGGAAAAAATCGGAACAGAAACGAGTGCAAGGGATAATGTTGTAAAAAAAATTACCCTGGTATGGATTCTGTCAATATAAAGTAATTATTAAATAAAAAATAAAAAATAAAAAATAAATGTTGAAAACTATCATTACATGTATTTGGAAAAATAAAATACTAATTAATTTAAAAAAGAGGTAATTGTTAAATTTGCAATGTGGGCTTTTACACCATGGAAATCAGCAGATGCTATAAACTGGGACTTGAGTTACTGTTTTATTATCTAGACTTAAGAAAGTGATGGGAAAAATTTAAATAATGCCAGTTAAACTTAAAAGTGTGTCATGTGATGCTTTATTATTATTATTATTATCATTTGGTGGAGTGGTTTTTTGTGAACATACCTCTGAGATATATTCCCTTCCTGTTTACAATATAGCACATGGAATTTTAGCCATGAATGGTTGAAAGGTTGGTGCAATGTGATGATGAAATGTCTTCTAATTGGCTGTAAAGTGAGGAAAACAAATGTAGGAGGTTCTGAACTAGAACTGGGTTTCCTTTTGGAGAGATTAACCCTATTCTCTTTAAATGCCCTATCTGATAGTTCACAACAGTTCTTGTCTCATTAACTTTCAGGAAGGAAAAAAAAAGTCTGAGAGACCAGTGAATTGTTCTTCTTTATGTGAACTCCGTTCTTGTTCAGCATTCCTCCATCACTCATAGTTGAAAACCAAATTCTTATGTTGGGATGGGCCCAAGCAGGGAATATCTATGCAAGCTTTGTTTACACAAGATAAGTGAGGCTGAAAATGTTCTAAGAACTTGATCTTCATCAGCTAATCAGTACACTCACATTTCTTTTGAAACTAACAACTTTGTGAAGTAAATGCTGTAGGTGTTATTATTGCTATTTTATATAATAGTGATACACAAAAATACACATGCAAAATTTACAATCACAATAACTAGTAAGTGTTAGAAACAGGATTTGAAGCTAGGTCTTCTTGATTCCAACTTTAGCATTATCTACTAAAGTACATTGTTTCCATAGCACAATAAAACACAGAAAAAGTAATAGAATAGTTAGTAGAATAAATAGTTACATTTCTAAGGTGGGTGAGATATATTAAAAGATGATACATATATCCTTAAAAGCCAGAGACACAATGTTTTATGGATTTATGATTTTGTTTCTGTTAACAATAGAGAGCTCACATTTTAATCATGGAGATCTGATTTCAACTCTCACTTCTGATACACACACACACACACACACACACACACACATATATATATTGACCATGTGACACAATCTCTGTCTAGGATATTATTTTTTAATAGATTTTAATTTTTCTAATTATATATAAAAAATTAATATTTACTTAAAAATTTGAGTTTCAAAATTTCCCTCTCTTTTCCTCCCCCTAAAAAGATCAGAATTTTAAATAGGTTGTATATGTGCAATCACATAAAATATATTAGGAAATTCTTTAAGATAATATATAACAGAAAAGGTCCTGACTTGCATTGATAGAGAGAATTTCCTCATCTAGAAGTTCTTTATACCAATGAAATAATTAGTTCCTATTTCTATATAGTTTTACCACTTTGTAATTTGTCAATAGGCAGCTTGACATTCAGTGAAGTCAAAGGTGTCAGTAAATTTTGAATCTAGGATGATCAGTCTTTTGTTATGGTTTCAAGAATAGCTCCCAATGAAAATATATAGCTTGACATTCATGATCATTCATTTAAGGTCCAGAGGTAGTCAAACCATTTCCAGAAGTACTAGAATACTGTCTTTTTTTAAATTAAAGCTTATTTTTCAAAATATATGCATAGATAACTCTGAAACATTAGCCCTTGCAAAACCTTGTGTTCCAGTCCCCTCCCCCCCTTCTGCCCCTTCTCCCACTTCCCTTCCCTTGATGGCCAGTAGTCCAATATATACTAAACATGCTAGAAATATATGTTAAATCCAATATATGCATACATGTTTATACAATTATCTTGCTGTATAAGAAAAATCAAATCAAACCAGAAAAGAAAATGTGGAAGAAAATAAAATGCAAGCAAACAACAACAAAAAGAGTGAGAATGCTATGTTATGAACCAAACTCAGTTCCCACAGTCCCCGTTCTGGGTATAGATGGCTCTTTTCATCATAGCCCATTGGAACTGGTCTGAATCATCTCCTTGTTGAAGAGAGCTCCATACATAAGAACTGATCATTTGTATAATATTGCTGTTGCCATGGACGATGATCTCCTGGTTCTGCTCATTTCACTTAGCATCACTTCATGCAAGTCTCTCCAGACCTCTGTGAAATCACCCTGCTAATTGTTTCTTATAGATGAATAACATTCCATAGAAATCATATACCATAACTTATTCAACTATTCTCCAATTGATGGGCATCCTCTCAGTTTCCAGTTTCTTGCCACTACAAAAAGGGATACCACAAACATTTTGGAACATGTGGATTCCTTTCCCTCCTTTATGATCTCTTTGGGATATAAGCCCAATAGACACATTGCTGGGTCAAAGGGTACGCACAGTTTGCTAACTCCAGAATGGTTGGTTCTGTTCACAATTCCACCAATAATGTATTAGTATTCCATTTTTCCCATATCTCCTCCAACATAGAATATTAAATTCTTTATTCCAAAAAGAATTTATTTGGAAATTAGGGGTTAACAACCTTTGAATAATAGAGGTTAGAAGTACAGTTATGCCTTCCACAATGTGGGAGTTCCAGATCTGGAAAATCCATGTAACAAAAATTTTCATCCCTCCTTTTTTTTTTTTTTTTTTTTTTTACTAGAAAAGAAGTTTGAATTATTGTGGTATTAAAAGATACAATATATTGATATTATATAACACTTTACATGTATTTTATATGATTCTGAATTTCTAAATCTTTTCTGTATTATCTGTTGCCTTTCCTGTGTCATATGCAGCTTCCACAAAATTCCCCCCAAATTTTCATTTAATTTCTTATGCTAGATTGGTGATATATCAAAATTTCAAAGGATAAAATTGTAGTGTGGAAAAGATAATTGTAATTATGAAAAAGAGAATATGGGGGAGGGACAAAGGGAGATAGGCTGCAATTGAGATTCTCTATTGAGTAGAATTTTCTTAATGTGTGTGGAGGTTGCTGCAGTGATAACAGAGCATCAGCTCTGCCCCCATTTTTAGAAAATTCTCTCTTTTCACTAAGATTCAACCATTTAAAAAACCACCTCAACCTCTTATAGCAGTAAAGCAAAACAATTTAATCAGTGAAATGATGGTAATATCGGCAATAACAGGCACAATAAATCACAATTTGCAGTCCCTCTAGTCTAGGGTAAAGTAAGTTCATGACCTAAACATTCAGTCTTCTAGCACTAGAGAAGTGAGAATAATTTTAATTACTCATTCAGAATTTCCTACAGAAGCTGGTAACTACAAATTGGGATATTTGGGGAGGGATTCCTAAACCAAATGATCTCTGAAACTCTGGAGTATCTTATCAACAGAATGGTGGGAAAGGATCTTTGATCTCCTGCCCTGATCATACTGCTCATGTAACAGGATTGGAATATTATAAAATAATTGCATATTAATTTCAGTTGAAGGTATATTGCTACTAAATATTATTACTACTAATAAATAGTTACTAAATATTGGAATGAGGAGAAATCCCAGCTAAAACTACCTACTACCAATGTGATCTTGAACATCTCTGAGCCTTAGTTTCTTCATCTGTAAAAATGAGAGGGTTAGATTAGATGACTTCTAAGGATCTTGTCAGCACCATAACTATATCCAATGATCTTATAAAGGTCTATTAAATTACTTCCCTCCCCCCCTGAGGATTATATGATTGGAGAGCAATACATCTTCCTGGAAGAGTAAGGGATGGGGTAGATGCAAGATTCTTGATATCTTTCCAAACCTAATTTTATAGCAAGCTAGAGCTATTTGCAGTAGATTTACTGGAAACCATAACTGTCTAGATTTATAGGGTATTAATTGAGAGAAATTTTACTAAAATTATTTTTCCAAATATTTTACTTGACATTTTCTTAAGTGACTAGAGTACATACCACAAAGAAAAGTTTAATTTTCTATTGCTTATATACAACATTTGGATATTTAGTAATTTGCAATTCTAAATGGAAAGTCTTCAAATCTGGCTTGATTTTTTTTTCCTTTCTCAAGGACATCTATACTTCTGCCAAATGAACAATTTACCACTTCAGCTGTTTTTGAGTTAGATGACTACAGAAAAAGCAAAAAAAAATTTTTTTTAATAATAAGAAAGGTTTCTTTTAAACCCTCAGAATTTAAAATTGACTTAGAAAACAACAATATCTCAAACCTCCCATCTTTGGAGTAAATCAAAAATGGTATTCTCTACCCTATCTTGTGTTGTTTTTATTAGCAATCTAAAATTGAAGCATATTCTATTATTGTAATATGAAAATTTCAATGAAGTAATATTAAGATTATGTTTCAATAGAGAAAGGTAATATCATACACATAATTTATTAGGAATAAAGATAACATCCTAAGAAATTATGGAAGTTTATAAAAATTCTGCATTGATGAAATAATTTTATCTAGCAAAACTCCTAGGAAGTACTTTGTACTTGTGGAAAAGTGGATTTGTAAACTCTTTTTTTTCAACTTAATTTATGTAGTAGGACGTATACACATATGGGAATCAGAGAATATATTTTTAGCTCTGCAGTGGGGTTCCCAACAACAACAACAAAAAAGAGTTATGTTAAATATTTAAAGGTACTTTCTGGCTCTTAAAAAAGGATTTGATTCTGTATTTGATAACACATTTTTTAAGATTTAAAAAATGTTTTCTTGTAATAATCCTATGAAATAGATGATACAATTACTATTATTTTTGTTTTACCAATGAGGAAAATTGAGATCCAGAGAAATTAAATGAATCCCCTATGATTATGTTGCTGATAAGTGTAAAAAACAAAAAAAAATTCTGTTTTTTCCTAATACACCCAAATTTTAGAAACATCTCAGAAATGTCTTTATAATGAAGCTAAAAGTAAACTTTTAGTAAAGCCAAAAATATGAACTTTTAAAATTTAAATTGTTTTACGGGGACACTGATGCATTGTTGGTGGAGTTGTGAACGAATCCAGCCATTCTGGAGAGCGATCTGGAATTATGCCCAAAAAGTTATCAAACTGTGCATACCCTTTGATCCAGCAGTGTTTCTATTGGGCTTATACCCCAAAGAGATACTAAAAAAGGGAAGGGGACCTGTATGTGCCAAAATGTTTGTAGCAGCCCTGTTTGTAGTGGCTAGAAACTGGAAAATGAATGGATGCCCATCAATTGGAGAATGGCTGGGTAAATTGTGGTATATGAATGTTATGGAATATTATTGTTCTGTAAGGAATGACCAGAAGGATGAATACAGAGAGGCTTGGAGAGACCTACATGGACTGATGTTAAGTGAGATGAGCAGAACCAGGAGATCATTATACACTTCGACAATGATATTGTATGAGGATGTATTCTGATGGAAGAGGATTTCTCTGACAAAGAGACTTAACTGAGTTTCATTGGAGAAATGATGGACAGAAACAGCTACACCCAAGGAGGGAATACTGGGAAATGAATGTGAACTATTTGCATTTTTGATTTTCTTCCCGAGTTATTTTTACCTTCTGAATCCAATTTTCCCTGTGCAACAAGAGAACTGTTCGGTTCTGCAAATATGTATTGTATCTAGGATATACTGCAACATATTTAACATATATAGGACTGCTTGCCATCCTGGGGGGGGGGGGGAGGAGAGAGGGAGGGGAAAAGACGAAACATAAGTGATTGCAAGGGATAATGTCGTGTAAAAATTATCCTGGCATGGATTCTGTCAATACAAAGTTATTATTAAATAAAATAAAATTAAAAAAAAAATTTAAATTGTTTTAGAAGTGTATTCCTTGCCTCAAATTAAATGTCATTTTAGGTTGAGCTCATTTCTTATTTTATCACCTTTATAACTTTAGAAAAAAAACTGAATTTACTATACCTGTTTACAAATGGGAATGGTAAAAAAAAGCAAAAAAAAAAAAAACCAAAAAAACCTATTATTTAGTAACAGTTTCTTGAGATTTATGCTTCGTCTCTCCTTTACTCTTCCTGTTGGATAAAAAATACATTCCTTAGCTTGGTGTCTGTCCACTGAAGGGCAGTTAGATAGATGGTACAGAAGATTGAGCACTGGGATTGGAAAATCAAAAAGGCTTAACTTCCTGAGTTCAGATCTGATTTTAGACAGTTACTAGCTGTGTGATCTTAAGTAAATCAACTCTGTTTGCCTCAGTTTTTTCACCTGTAAAATGAGCTGGAGACGGAAATGGCAAACTATTTCAATATTTTTGCCCACAAAAATCTACATGGGATCATGAAAAATTGGACATGACTGAAAATATCCACCAAATAGCTCTTCCATCCTTTTAAATTTAAGCATTAAAAACAAACAAACAACAACAACAAAAATCACAAACAAACAACACTGCTTTGGGGCAGTGTAATTTACTATCTTGGCCTCTAGTGTATGGAAACCAGTATTTTCCCTTTCTCCCCAGGAATCTCCAGTATTCCCCAAGGGAACTGTGGTTGTCCAAACTTTGTCAATGGCTCCAATTCCCACTAATGGTGTTCCCTCAAGTTTTGAGAATTTCTTACATCCCAGTTCTATTTAACCACTCATAGCCAGTTGAGCTTTTACTAAGCAATATTTACTTTAAAATGTATAATAACAAATATTTCAAATAGCTTTTAGTTCCTTTAGATACACTAGTTCAAAATCCAAAACATCCTTCTTCCAACTTGGGCTCCAGTCCCATGTACCCTTACTTCTTTGATCTTCGATACCAAGTTGACTGTGACATCCTGCACACAATCCTGGCTCCAAAGTCACCATGATTCTAATTCTCAGTGTGATGGGAATTATTGACAATACCTAAAAATTAGAAGAATAAATGACAGACAGAAGTAAATGCCAAGCTCTCCTTGCACATTTCTTGAATCCCATTGTCTCAGTCTGGCTAGTTTTAAAGACCCAAGTTATTCTATCTATGAAACCAAAGGAGGTGATTATCACCTATGGGAAAGCTGGACGACACAGTGGATAGAAAACTGGGCTTGGAGTTAGGAAGACCTGAATTCAGAATTGGCCTCAGATACTTATTAGTTGTGGGACCCTGGACAAGTCACTTAACCCTGTTTGCCTCAGTTTCCTCATCGGTAAAATGAATTGAAAATGGCAAATGGCTCCAATGTTTCTGCCAAGAAAACCCCAAATGGGGTTCTGAAGAGTCAGACATGACTAATAAACAATTAAATAATATAACTACTCACATTTGTAGGAGGAACCCTGATAGCATGTTGCTTCCATATTAGATGATCTAAATATATGTAAGTCACAAGCAAGCTGATGCTATAGTAACAAATAAAAACAGTGTAACTGGAGAAATGATGGTATCAGCAATAGCAGACATAAGAAATCTCAATTCTCACCTTTCATCTCCCAGGATGAAGGAAATTCACTGCCTTCACATAAACCTGCTTTTCTCCTACTGCCACAAAAATGAAGATAATCTTAGTCATTTGCAGAATTTCCTAGAGAAGCTGGCAACCACAAACCAGAAATTGTGAGGCTGGGATTCATATACTAAATGATCCCTGAAACTCTAGGGCATTATCTTCAATAGAGTGGTGGAAAGGAATTTCATAAACACCCTTTTCCTCTTCTGTTCTCAGTTCAAACTGCATTCCTGGTCCCATAGCACCTAGAAAAGAATAAAAGATCCTTAGTATTTGTGAACAAAATTAGAAGAAGAAAATTCTTCCTATTTTGTAGACAATTGAAGTCACAGTGGATAGAACACTGGACCTGGAGTTAGGAAAACCTAAGTTCAAATCTGACCTTAGAGGTTTACTAGCTGGGTGATCTTGGGCAAATCACTTTATCTCTGCTTCAATGTTCTCACCTGTAAAATGCAACTATCTCCCAGGGCTGTCATGAAGGTCAAATGAGGTAATATATGCTTAGCACAGTGCCTGGCACATAGTTTGCATAATATAAATGTAAGCTGTTATTATTATTAGCTCCCAGATATTATTATTCACTCCCAGGATTGTTATGAGGATCACCTGAGATAATAATTGTAAAATATGCTTAGCAAAGTACCTAGCACACAGTAGATACTTAAAGTATATAGTAGTCATTTTGAGAGAAACAATTATTAATAAGCAATGATTTGGGGAGATTCAGATCTATTTTTTTCTTTTATCCTCATTTTAAGACTTCAGTTTCTGAAGGTTGATCTGTCTCTCCTATCCAAACCCTAAGCAAGTGAGGAAATCATTATGCTCTATTTAGATTGGGGTAAGGATAAATTCTTTGAATAGATTACCCTAGACAGGAGTAACAGAAATAAATGATACAATAAAAGCTCAAATCCAGCACGGCATTCTCTCATTAATTGCTAAACAATTAGAGTTAATTGCCATCCTCAAGAACACCCCTCTTCCAATGGGCATATAAGCCATTGCCTGCTACCATCATTGTCTTTGGTCTAAGAGATAGCCAAATGACCATCCTTTTAGTAATAAACATACTGGCATTATTAACAAAATGATTAAACTAGCCAGAGATTATGTCTCTCAAACTTTTTTAAACATTGCAACTTAAAGATGTTTGTTGCCTTCTCTTTCCCCTGCCCTCCCTTTCTTTCACATTAGGTTTTACTTTCAATCTGGTTTCTCCTCAGCATGCCCTTTTCTATCATTCTAAGTTACCAGCATCCCATAAATCAAGCATAATATAATATAGGGTGTATTCTGAGAGCTAATTCCACTGGCTATACTTGAAAAATTAACATCTACAACCTCCAGAATCACATCCAAACTTTTAATTTCCTCTATTTAAAACCAAACCAAACCAGATAAAGTCCTAATGCTTAGCATCATCTGTTTTTTTTTTTTTTTTTTTTTTGGTAGGTAGGTCAGAATCAAATACTCATGTTTAGTGTAAAGATATTCAAGATAAGAATCTCTGAATGCTTTCTCTACTCTGCTTATCACTTCTACTCCTTCCCTATAGTAAAACTAGATTTTAGTGCTGGAACCTTCCTGAGCTTTTCGACAACAGGTTTGGTCTTCTCTTGATCAATTCTAGCTCGCAGCACTACCTTAACATCTTTAGTCATACCAACTCCCTCCCCCACTTTCCAGCTCTTCTTTATAGGTGCTTGCCTTCATTAGCATGAAAACTCCATTAGTCAGGAATATTAGCCACCATAGGCCTATTCAAATCCTTCTGTCTCATAACTGAATGGTCATAGTTCTTTTCCTGCTAAACATAAGACCTGAGCTACTAAATGTATTGCTTGGCCCTCTTGAGATTAGGATTGTAAATTGCTTTATAAATATAAAGTGCTAAATACATGAGTTATTGTTAAATTTTTTATAAATATAACATACCTTTACTTTTACCTGAAATTCTTATTAATATTTATATAAATACATATGGAAGTATGTATATATATATAAGTATGTATATATAAGCATGTATATATAAGTATGTATATATATATATATAATCATATGCACTCCAGAACATGAATGGAGTTCCCAAAATGCAGTAAAAACTGACTGTTCTTTTATATCTATACTTTCTATATAGGAGTTGAGAGGAATTTAGAATCTAGTTACTAATGAAGATTACAAATGGTAAAAACTGGTGAATCAACAAACATTTATCTAGCACTTACTATGGGCCAAGTAATATGCTAATTACTGAGGATACAAAAATAGTAAAGAAAACAATCTCTTCCTTCAAGGAGCTCACAATCCAAGGGGAGAGAAACAAGCTATATACAAAGATAAATAGAAAACAGGATAGAGAAGACACTAGCATTAAGAGGAGTTGGGGGAAATTTCCTGTAGAAAATGGGATTTTAATTGGGATTTCAAAGAAGCCAGGGAAACTAGTAGGCAGAGATGAAGAGGTGAGCATTAGGGTCATTTAAAGAAAATGCCCAGAACCCAGAAATAGCATCTTGTCCTGAAATAGCCACTAGGCCCGAATCATTGGATCAAAGAGTACATGGTGGAAAGTAAGGTATAAAAAGATAGATAGGGGGCTAGGTTATGAAGCTCTTTGAATGCTACAAAATTTTGCATTTGATCCTGTAGGCAATAGGAAGCCACTAGAGTTTATTGAGTGTGTGTGTGTGTGTGTGTGTGTGTGTGTGTGTGTGTGTGTATTGGAGGAGGTGGTGGTGATATGGCTGATCCTGAGCTTTAGAAAAATCACTTTGGTGGATTAAGAGAGGATGGATTGAAATGGGGAGAGCCTTGAGGCAGGCTGACCCACCAGTAATTTATTGCAATAGTCCAAGTGTGAGGAGATGAGAGTTTGCTTCAGAGTGATGACAGTGTCAGAGGAGGGAAGGAAACATATGGGAGAGATGTTGCAAGGGTAAAATCAATACATAAATCTTGGCAACAGATTGGATATGAGGTGGAAGAAGTTGGGGGAGAATCAAGGATGACATCTGTGTTTTAGGCTTGATAGAATGAAAAGATTGTGTTACCTTCTATAATCATAGAGATAGTAGGAGGGGGTGGGTGAAAAGAGGATTTAGGGAGAAAGATAAAGAGTACGGCTTTGGACAAGTTGAGTTTAAGATGCTTATTAAGCATCCATTTTGAGATATTTGAAAGGTACAGGGAAATGCAAGATTAAAGATAAGCAGAGAGGTTGAAACAAGATAGATAAGAGAATTTTCAGCAAAGAGATGGCAAATAAATACATGGAATCTAATGAGATTACCAAATGAAGGAGTATAGAGAGAGAAGAAATGAGTATCCAAGACACCATGGGATATCTATAGCAGAGAGGGTGTTCTGGATCAAGATCAAACAAAGGAATCTGAGAAGAAGTTGGATGGAGAGGAATGAAGAGAAAGTGGTGTCCTGAAAACCTAAAAGGAAGACAGTATTAAGGACATCAACAGTGTCAAAAGCTGCAGAGATGAAGAATGAAGATTGAGAAAAAGCCATTGTATTTCTTAATTAAGAGATGATTGATAGCTTTGGAGAGACCTAATTCAATAGAATGATGAGGATGATAGTCTAATGTAGAGGGCTGAAACTCCAAAAAGGTATGCTGGAATCAGACAACTGAGCACTTAAGGCTAATTACCTATTTGATGTGAGACAATGACTCTATTAGCATATGTTTGAATAAATGGTTCTCACAGTTGGTACTGGCTAAATGTTTGGTGTTAAGATAATGGTAGGCAAAGATTAGAGGGAGGAGTGAGAGAGGCCATAGTCACTTGGCAACAGAACAAAGAGGAGAGAAGCTGGAGATTCTGAACTCCAGAATCCAGGAGAGATCTTTGGCAAACCTTGTGGCAGTTGCCTATGTCCTTCACTTCTCCCCCTAAAGACCAAGGACTTTAATTTATCCTGACTCTGGCTGACCCTGAAGCCTTCCAGGGAGCTATTCCATACTCAACAGTATGATTTTGAGGAGTTAAGAGAAAATGGATGCATTTATTATAAATGACCTTTTCATTTTCAAGTTTAGGGACAAAGGGCAGAGGGAATATAGGATGATTGTGGGGGTGGAAGGATCAAGCCAGGATTTTTGGAAAATAAGGTAGAAATGGATATATTTTTAGGCAATAGGAAATGAGCTAGTAAATACTGAGAGACTGAAGATAAATGATAAATTGAAAATGATGGGGAACAATTTGTTGAAAGAAAAGAGACATAATGGGATCACTTTTCAGACAGAGTAGTTTAGGCTACCTCTTCATGTGAAACAAGAGTGAAGGAGAGGATCATGAGAGAAAGTATATATATATATATATATATATATATATATATATTATATATATATATATATATAATAAGAGATGATGAAGAGGAAAATGAGAGTGCATGAAGAATAGCCACATTTTTTTCATGTATAAATGTAAATAAGGCTCTCAGCTAAAAAGCATAAGGGAAAAGGAAGTCATAGGATGTTTAAGAAGGGATGAAAAGATTTGGAAAAGTCACTGGAGAGAGTGGGATAGTGGACTTATATGGAAAGTATAATAGAATTGCCTAAGAGCAATGAGGGTCCAATTGAAGAATTTGTAGTGGTCTAGTCAGAATGGTTGCATGATTATCTTCACACTTATTTAGCAAATATTTAGATGGTGGGAGTCATCTAACACTGAGGATTAGCAGGATACAATAGGTGAAAAGATAAGAGGGATAGGGACTCGAGAAGAGGACAATGTAGAGTTGAATTAGTTCACAAAAGGGTCAGTATTTGGATAAGAAGAAAGCATGGCAAATGCAGGGGGAGATGGCTTGGGAGATGTGAGAGGTCAAGAGATTGAAAGTCATGGTGTAGATGAAAAGTTTGATTAAGGAAGGAAGAAGAAGAGTTGGAAAGCCATGAGAGTATTTGGATAAGGAGCTTTCATAAATTTTTAACATGAGGATTTGTGGATAATGGCAAGAGCAAGGGAATGACAATTTTTGTTCATAACTCCATCAACAATGTATTAGTGTCCCAATTTTCCCACATCCCTTCAACATTTGTCATTATCTTTTCCTGTTTTTTTAGCCAGGCTGAGAGGTGTGTTTTGGTATCTCAGAGTTGTCTTAATTTGCATTTCTTTGATCAATAAGATTTAGAGTCCCTTTTCATATGACTAGAAATGGTTTTAATTTGTTCATTTAAAAATTGTCTGTTCATATCCTTTGACTATTTATCAACTGAAGAGTATCTTGAATTCTTATAAATTCAAGTCAATTCTCTGTGTATTTTAGAAATGAGGCTTTTATCAGAACCCTTGAATGTAAAATTTTCCCCCCAGTTTATTGCTTCCTTTTAGTCTTGTTTTTATTGGTTTTGTTTGTACAAAAACCTTTAACTTAACATAATCAAAATTATCCATTTTGTATTCAATAATGTACTCCAGTTCTTCTTTGGCCATAAATTCTTCCTTCTCCATATATCTGAGAGGCAAACTATTCTTTGTTCTTCTAATTTGCTTATAATATTACTCTTCATGTGTAAATCATGAACTCATTTTGACCTTATCTTAGTATAGGGTGTTAGGTACAGGTCAACGCCTAGTTTCTGCTATACTAATTTCCAGTTTTCCCAGCAGTTTTTATCAAATAGTGAGTTCTTATCCAAAAAGTTGAGGTCTTTGAGTTTGTCAAACACTAGATTACTATAGTCATTGATCATTGTGTCTTGTGAACCTAACCTATTCTACTGATTGACTACTCTATTTCTTAGTCAATACCAAATTTCTTAGCCAGATGACCATTGCTTTATAATATAGTTTTAGATCTGGTACAATTAGGCCACCTTCATTTGCATTTTTTATTCCTGACCTTTTGTTTTCCTAGATGAACTTTGTAAAATAGCTCTCTAAAATAATTTTTTGGGAGTTTGATTGGTGTGACATTGATTAAGTAGATTAATTTAGGTATTATTGTCATTTTTATTATATCAGCATGGCCTACCCATGAGCACTTGATATTTTTCCAAGAGATTTAATCTGACTTTATTTGTGTAGAAAATATTTTGTAATTGTTTCTATATAGTTCCTAATTTTGCCTTGGCAGGAGGACTCCCAAATATTTTATATTATCTATAGTTATTTTTAAATGGAATTTTCTTTGTATCTCTTGCTGCTGGACTTTGTTAGTAATATATAAAAATACTGAGGATTTATGTGGATTTATTTTGTATCCTGAAACTTTGCTAAAGTTGTGAATTGTTTCTAGTAGTTTTTTAGTTGATTCTGTAGGATTCTCTAAATATGCCATCATATAATCTGCAAAGAGTGATAATTTTATTTTTTATTAACTACTAGAGTAATTCCTTTAATTTCTTTTTCTACTCTTATTGCTAAAGCTAATATTTCTAATACAATATTAAATGGTGATAGTGGGCAATATTGTTTCAATCCTGATCTTACTGGGAATGGTTCTAGTTTATCCTTATTTATACCTGATGCATACTTATGGCTTTAAATAGATACTATTGATCATTTTAAGGAAAAGTCCATTTATTCCTATACTCACTAGTGTTTTTAACAAGAATGGTTGTAGGATTTTGTCAAATGCTTTTTGTGCATTTATTGAGATATATGATTTTTGTTAGTTTGGCTATTGATATGTCAATTATGCTAATAGTTTTCCTAATATTGAACCAGTCCTGTATTCTTTGTATAAATTCTACTTGGTCATGGTGTATTATCCTGGGGATGACTTTATGTAATCTCTTTGCTAATACTTTATTTAAGATTTTTGCATTAATATCCATGAAGGAAATTGGCCTATAATTTTTTTGGGGGGGTGAAACCATTCTTTTTTTCCATGGAGGCTGATTGTAATGAAGGAGATACAGTTTATCTCTAAGACTGACAATGCCTGAAGTCTTTCTATATGGATAGAACCTGTCAGAACTTGTGTTTTTCAGACACCTCCTTCAAGACACCCCAGGTTTAGCTGCATTACAATATAATTTTTTGATAGACATAAAAATATTAAGGCTAAATATTATATATGAGAGTGAAGTATTCAAGAACTCTAAGGAGTTGAGACAATAAACCTGCATTTTCTTTTAAAAAATTATTTAGTATATTGTTTTTTCATCAGTTACATGTCAAAACAATTTTAACATTCATTTTGAAAACTTTAACTTCTAGATCCTCTCCCTTTATTTCTCCAATTCTCTCCCTTTGAGAAGGCAAGCAATTCAATATAGGTTACAGATATGTAGTCATGTACAACATATCCATAATAATCATGTTGTGAAAGATAACAGATCAAAACAAACAAACTAAAAATCTCTCAAGAAAAATAAAGTTAAAAAAATATGCCTTAATCTGTATTTAATTGCCATCAGTTCTTTGTCTGGGAATGGATAGCATTTTTCAGCATGAGTCCCCATAAGTAGTTAAGATTGTCATCTGTGAAAGAGTTAACTATTCTCAGTATAATTTTCTTTCTCTATTTTGATATCTGGTTTAGATATCAGCACCATGTCTGTGTCATAAAAAGAATTTGGTAGAATTCTAAATGTTTGGTAAAATTCACAGGTAAATACATCTGGCCCTGTAGATTTTTTCTTAGGGAGTTGATTAATACCTTGTTCAACTTCTTTTTTTAAGTGGGAATGTTAAAATAATTTATTTCCTCCTCTGTTAATTTGGACAATCTACATTTTTGTAATTATTCATTAATTTCACTTAGATTATCATATTTATTGGCATACAGTTGGGCAAAATAGCTCCTAATTATTGCTATAATTTCCTCTTCATTGGTATAAAGTTCATCCTTTTCATTTTTGATACTGATTTTATTTTCTTCTTTCCTTTTTCTAATCAAACTAACTAAAGATTTATCTATTTTGTTTTTTTCATAAAACTAGCTCTTTTGTTTATTAGTTCAATAGTTTTTTTTAATTTTAAATTTTACTTTCAGTTTTTTTATTTTCAGAATTTCAAATTTGATTTTTACTTGGGGGTTTTTAATTTGTTCTTTTTTTAGCTTTTTTAATTACATGCCCAATTCATTGATCTTCTCTTTCTCTATTTTATGCAAGTAAGCATCTAGAGATATAAAACTTCCCCTAAGAACTACTTTGGCTGCATCCCATAAATTTTGGTATGTTGTCTTAATATTGTCATTCTCTTGGATGATATTATTGATTGTGTCTATGATTTGTGGTTTCACCCACTCGTTCTTTAGGATCAGAATATTTAGTTTCCAGTTAATTTTTGATCTATTTTTATTGCATCATGATCTCAAAAAGATGCATTTTCTATTTCTTTCTTTCTGCACTTGATTTTGAGTTTTTTATGCCCTTAATATGTAATCAACTTTTGTGCAGGCTCCATGAACCACCAAGAAAAAAGTATACTCCTTTCTGTCACCATTGAATTTTTTCCAAAAGTCTTTCATATGTAACTTTTCTAAAATTCTATTTACTTTCTTAATTTCTTTCTTATTTATTTTGTGGTTCAATTTATTTAGTTATGAGAGAGCAAGGTTGAGATCTCCCACTAATATAGTTTTGCTGTCTATTTCGTTTTGCAGCTCTCTTAACTTCTCCTGTAGGAATTTTGATACTATTCCATTTGGTGCATAGATATTTAGTATTGATGTTACTTCATCATCTATGTTACATTTCAGCAAGGTATACTTTCCTTCCTTATGTCTTTTACTTGGATCTATTTTTGCTTTTGCTTGATCTGAGATCAGGATTGCTATGCCTACTTTTTTTGTTTTTTTACTTCAGCTGAAGCATATTAGATTCTATTCCAATCCTTTTACCTTTACTTCTATTCTCTCTTCTATTATCCTTCCTTTTTCCTTTGTCCTTTCCCACAGAGATAAATTTCTCTGTGAAGCTAAACATATCTGATATTCTCTCTTTGAGCCAAATGTGATGAGAGTAAGATTCACAGTGTTCATCACTCTCCCTTCTTTCCCTCAATTATAATAGGTCTTTTTTGCCTTTTTATGTGATCATTTTACCTCTATTTTCCTCTTCTTCTAATACAATTCCCTTTCTACCTCTAATTTCTTTTTTTATATTATCACAAAAATTCCAAATTATACCTGTACTCTTTGAGTATACCCATAACAAAGATACAATTATCAAGAATACTTTCTTTTTACCTTTTTTATGCTTCTCTTGAATTCTGTATTTGGATATCAAATTTTCTGTTCTGTTCTGTTCTTTTCATAAGAAATAAATTAAATTTACCTGTATCCTTGAATGCCCATTTTCTTCTCTGAAAGATAATGCTCAGTTTTGCTGGATAGTTAATTTTTGGCTGCAATCCAAGTACCTTTGTCTTTTGGAATATTAGATTCCACATCCTTCAATTTTTAAAAGTGGAAGCTGCTAGCTCCTGGGTATTCCTGATTATGGCTCCTCAATATTTGAATTATTTCTTTCTGGATGCTTGCAATGTTTTCTCCTTGATCCAATAATTCTGAAATATAGCTACAATATTCTTTGGAGTTTTCTTTTTTCAGGTCTTTTTCAGGAAGTGATTGGTGAATTCTTTCAATGGCTATTTTACTCTCTGGTTCTAGGACATCAAGGCAGTTTTCCTTGATTATTTCCTGAAAGATGGTGTGTAGGCTCTTTTTTCATCATGGTTTTCAGGAAGTCCAATAATTCTTATGTTATCTCTCCTAGATCCATTTTCCAGGTCAGTTGTTTTTCCAGTGAAGTATTTTACTTTTTTTTTCTATTTTTTCATTTTTGGTTTTATTTGGCTGATTTTTGATGTCTCATTGAGTCATTCATTTCCATTTCTTCAGTTCTATTTTTAGTGAATTATTTCTTCAGTTATTTTTTAAACTCTTTTTTTTTTTGCATTTGGTTGATTAAATTTTTAAAGGAGTTGTTTTGTTCAATGGATTTTTTTTCCATTTCACAAATTCTGTTTTTCAAGGAGTTGTTTTCTTTTTCTGTTTTTTTTTAATCTATTTTGTAAGCAGTTATATAATTTTTCCATTTTACTAAATCTATTTTTAATTTTGGGGTCTCTTTCAGCAGGTGTTTGATGAATTCTTTCAATGGCAATTTTACCTTCTGATTCTATGACATCTGGGTAGTTCTCTTTGATGATTTTCTGAAAAACAGTGTCTAGGCTCTTTTTTTCATCATTATTTTCAAGGAGTCTAATAATCCTTAGATTATCTCTTCTACATCTATTTTCCAGGTTTGTTGTTTTCCCAATTGGGTATTTAACATTTTTTTTCCATTTTTCTTTTTGGTTTTGCTTGACTGATTCTTGATGTCTTCTCAAGTCATTCATTTCCATTTTTTCAGTTCTGATTTTTAAAGAATTATTTTTTTCATTTACTTTTTAATTTCTTTTTTGTATTTGTCCAATTGAGTTCTTAAATGAGTTGCTTTGTTCTATGGAGTTTTTTCAATTTCACCAATTTTTTTAAGGAGTTATTTTCTTCTTTCAATTCACAATATTTTCAATTCTGTTTTTCTGGGAGTTTTTGTTTTGTTTTGTTTTTTCCAATTCATAAATTCTGTTTTTCAGGGAGTATTCTTTTTCCATTCTATCTTTTAATGAGTCATATGCCTTATATAGACCCTCTTTCAAGGTTTTCATTTCCTTTCCCTATTCTTCTTCTAGCTCTCTTTTAAGATGTTTTTAAATTTCTTCTTTGAGAGCCTTGTGTGGTGGGGAATCAGGTCATATCCCCCTTTAGGGCTTCATCTGGAGATAATCTGTTTTTAGTCTCCTCAGGATTTGAAATCTGCTCTCTTTCACTATAGAAGCTATCTATAGTTAGAGCTTGCTTTGCCTTTTTACTCATTTAAAAAAAATGCTGGGGTCTGATTTTGGGGCAATGAGGGCTTTCCAAGCTTCCTCAACAGTCAATAGGAAGTGGCAGCGAAGTGGCAGCAGCTGCACTGGGATCAGCAGCTGTTCTGGGATTGCACTGAGTCGCTCCTAGTGCTGAATGGATGTGATTAGGTCCTGTGAGACTCCGATGCTTTGGGGTACACTCTTTACCATCTGTGTTAATGTTGGAAGTTTTATAACTTCTCTGCTGATCTACTGGTTTATAACCAGAGCAGAGTAGCCAACAGTGGTAAAGTCCTCCTTGCAGATTTTCCACCTGTGAAGACCACACCCCACCTCAGATATGCTCAGTATATGCCATCCTCTGTGTTCTGCCTGCCTGCCTGCCTGTGCCTGCACCTTGCTCGGCCTCCTCCTGTGCCCATGTGCAACCAAAATAAACTTTTTCTGGTGATCTTTGAGATTATCATCTGTTCATAATGTGTTGTACTCCCAATATTCATGGGTTCTGACAGTCCAGAACTAATTCAAAGGCTGGATTTTGTAAATAGTTTGAGTATAGTAGGGGAACTCAGAAAGAAACATGTGTCCCCATTCTCCAATTGATAAATGGTCAAAGGATATGAACTGACAATTCTCAGACGAAGAAATTAAAACTATTTATAGCCATATGAAAATATGCTCCAAATCATTATTAATCAGAGAAATGCAAATTAAGACAACTCTGAGATACCACTACACACCTGTCAGATTGGCTAGAATGACAGGGAAAGACAATGCGGAATGTTGGAAGGGATGTGGGAAAACAGGGACACTGATACATTGTTGGTGGAATTGTGAACACATCCAGCCATTCTGGAGAGCAATTTGGAACTATCCTCAAAAAATTATCAAACTGTGCATACCCTTTGATCCAGCAGTGTTTCTACTGGGCTTATACCCCAAAGAGATACTAAAGAAGGGAAAGGAACCTGTATGTGCTAAAATGTTTGTGGCAGCCCTGTTTGTAGTAGCTAGAAGCTGGAAAATGAATGGATGCCCATCAACTGGAGAATGGTTGAGTAAATTGTGGTATATGAACGTTATGGAATATTATTGCTCTGTAAGAAATGACCAGCAGGATGAATACAGAGAGGACTGGTGAGACTTACATGAACTGATGCTAAGTGAGATGAGCAGAACCAGGAGATCATTATATACCTCAACAATGATACTGTTTGAGAATGTATTCTGATGGAAATGGATCTCTTCGATAAAGAGAGCTAATTCAGTTTCAATTGATCAAGGATGGACAGAAGCAGCTACACTCAAAGAAAGAACACTTGGAAATGAATATAAACTGCTTGCATTTCTGTTTTTCTTCTTGGGTTATTTATACCTTCTGAATCCAATTCTCCTTGTGCAACAAGAGAACTGTTCGGTTCTGCACACATATATTGTATCTAGGATATACTGTAACCTATTTAACATATAAAGGACTGCTTGCCATCTGAGGGAGGGGGTGGAGGGAGGGAGGGGAAAAATCGGAACAGAAGTGAGTGCAAGGGATAATGCTGTAAAAAATTACCCTGGTATGGGTTCTGTCAATAAAAAGTTTTTTTTAAAAAAAGAAGCATGTGTCCTCTCTGCTGTCTTGGTGTACTAAATCTATTTTTAAGGAGTTTTCTTCAGATAATTTCTGTTTTTCCTTTTCCAAATTTTCTTGTAAAATTTTCATTTTTTCCCCATTTTTCTTTTAACTCTTTTTAAAGATCCTTTTTGAATTCTTCAAAGAAATCTTTGTGAGATGGGAACCAACTCATATTACTTTTTGGGGAATCATCTGAAGATGATTTGCCTTTAGGATCCTCCAGGTTTAAGATCTGTTCTTCTTTTTCTCCATAAAAGCTATCTATGATCAGAGTTCTTTTTGCTTTTTTGCTCATTTTTTAAAAGGGTAAGGTCTAGTCTTAGAGCAAAGGGTAGATTGTTCCAAGTTTTTTTGGATACAGTGGATTTAGGTTGCCCTGGGTCAATGCTGACTGACTTCCAGTGTTGAGTAGCCATGGCCAGGTCCCATGTTATTCTGAGGTTCGGAGGCTCACTATTTGCCTTGGATTTCTTATAGTTAATCTGCTGATCTACTGGCTTGTAATCAGGACAGAATAGCCAATGCTGCTGTATTTTGCCTAAGAGTCTCTCAATAGATTCCCTTGTGCATGTATACCATACTGCCCTGAGTCTCTGTGCTTCATCCGCACTTGGCCACCTCCCCCATGCCTGATTGAAACAGACCTTTTCTGAAGTTTTTCCAATGCATCTTCTACTGGAAATTTGTTACACTCCAAATACTGATGGGAAATGGGATTTGGATGATAAATAGGGCCTCAGAATCACTGAAATATTTAGAGTATGATCAAATATGAGAATATTCATTATCAACTAGAAGGCACCACTCTTCTTTCCAGAAGAAATTGGAGATCAACCTAGAGAGAGGCACAGCATGAAATGGAAGGTACATGGTCAGATGATCAAATAAGCTACATTATTTCATGCTCTTTTTCCCTATTGATGCTAGAGAATCAGCAGAAAATGACATGGTAGCAAATGGAAGTTGAACTTTTTCAGTAGAAGATGGAAGTTCTTTTAATGACAATAGGAGATGGGAGACTTGAGTTCAAAGAAAAGGTTGTTTATTTTTGCATCTTTGAAGGTTGGGAGATCAGGATGGCAACATGAAGTGAAAGTTGCTTTGTGCTGGCACAGATGGAAGTTACTCTGCCAGCTTTTAGCAGCATTCCTGAGATCAAACAGATGAATCAGGAAAGGAGGTTTCTGGGCACAGGAGGAAGTCACTTAGGACCAGATGGAAGTTGGTTCAGCCTGTGTTCTAGCTATTCTTCTTAAGGGGAAATGAACAACAGGAAATGAATAGCACATGGTTACATTTAGTGTTGAAAATTCTAAAAGGACCAAAGGAAGAACACATGTAGATTGTCGTCTTTATCTGAAAAAAAGAGACAAGATTAAAAAAGGATAGCTCATGAAAGTGTTGTAATGTACATTGACTGAGGAATCCTTCAACAATAGGGAGAGACCATAAAATTATGGACACATGAAGATTTCAAGTGTATCTCTCGACTTTACATTTAAAAATTATTTTTAGGAAGTAACTCTGAAACCCTGCTTTTATGAATGTAATTTTTTCATTTGTTCATATTCTTAAGTTTTTTTTTTATCTTTCCACTTAAAAAAAAAAAAACATGATTTATTATTTCTTGAGGTCCTCACCTTTTTTCTTTTTTTCTTAGTAATTATAATTATGATCTATAAGAGATATAGAGAAAGGCTTCTAGAATATTTGGTGGAACCACTCTGCCAGTGTAGAACTAGAGGATAGTTTATGAAGAAGAGTCATTTAGGATTCAAAAATATGAATGGGTTGCAATCTTGTGATCTGAAAAACAAGAGAACCAACATCAGCAATAGCAAATCACTGAAACACAGTCTACAAAAGATGCAGTTTCATATTTCTTCATTCCTGAATTCACTTATAAGTATTTCATTTCTTATTCTGACAAGTTTTTGTAGTAGTGTCATGTGATCCTGAAAAAAATACTGTTTAACATTCCCATTCAATAATTAACATGCCAACGTTATGTTTAGATCTTTATTTTTCTTCTTATTTATGCTTCTGTTAAATTTTTAAAGCTCTAAAAATATCTATAGTTATTTTCATACAATTTAGGAATTTTAAAATTTCAAGTAGCTTTTCTTTTAAGTACTGAGATGCTATACTATACAGTACATATATGTTTACTACTGATTTTGTTTCACAATATGTGATACTTTTAAGCATAATGTAGTTTCCAGGTTTGTCCCTTTTGATAGCAACTATTTTTGTTTCACTCTACATATTTGTTCTTGATACTCCTAATTTTTTTCTTTTGCATTCAGTTAAGCATTATAATATTCCAGGCC
This sequence comes from Antechinus flavipes, assembly GCF_016432865.1. Lineage (NCBI taxonomy): Eukaryota > Metazoa > Chordata > Mammalia > Dasyuromorphia > Dasyuridae > Antechinus > Antechinus flavipes. The sequence goes on along the minus strand of NC_067401.1, from coordinate 93,783,718 downwards.
CTTTACTTTACTCTTAACTTTACTCTATTTGTCTTAGACAGCTAAGTAGTACAATGAGTAGAATGTTGGGCCTAGAATCAGAAAGAAAAGTTAAAGTATGGTCTTAGACTTTTACAGGTGGTGTAATCCTGGGTAAAGCACTTAACTTTAGTCTGCCTCAGTTTCTTTACCTGTAAGTTGTGTATAATAACAGTACCTACATCACAAAGGATCAAATAAGAGTGCATTTATTACATCACTAAATACAATGCCTAGTACATAGTAGGTACTCAATGAATATTCTTATCCATTTCTATGTAATATTTCTCATATACAGAAAATTGTTGGGATCTATTTTCAAATCTATTTGATAAATTTCTTCCATTTTATAGGCAAGTTTATCTCATTAATTTTAATGGTTAAAATTGTTGTTTACTTTTCTTAATATTAGCTCCTAATAAGTTATCTTTAAAAATTCTCAGAGATTGTACATTATGACCAAATTGATTCCAATCCTCTGAGGAAAAAGAATAGGTTCAATATTGCAAAAACTATAAACACAGTAGGCCATATTAGTAACAAAAATAGAAAAAAAATATGATTATGTCACTAGATACAGAAAGGACTTTTGACAATATAATATACATCTATCTTAAAAACATTGAAATGTATAAAATATACTCTGTGTGTATGTGTGTGTGTGTGTGTGTGTGTGTGTGTGTGTGTGTGTGTGTTGAAAGCCAAAAATTAGCATTATTTATAATGGGATAAATAGCAAAGGTCTTTCCAATAAGATTAGGAAGTAAAGCAAGAATATCCATTGTGGTCATGTTATTTTATATAATTCTAGAAAGTCTAGCTATTGCAATAGACAAGAGAAAAATAATTAGCACAAAGAGAAAAGAAAATTATTACTTCTTACAGATGATAATTTTCTCAGAGAACCCTTGAGATTCAATTAAAATTCATTGAAACAATTATAACTGCTGAAAAGTAGTGGGATATATGATAAATCAACAAAATCTTTGCCTTTTCTATATACCAGTAAAAAAAAAAAGGAAGAGACCAAAAAAAATTCATTAAAAGAATATAGAGTTTATCTATCAACATGTAGTCAACACACATATACATACTATATAGCCATTGGAAAAATTGGAAAGCAGCCTGATAGAAATCATATTTAAATCAACATTTCCTCATATTCTATTATCAATTCTAAATTGACAGAATATCTAATTATAAAAGGTTCTATCAAAAAAATTAAGGTGAAAGGAAATAGATAATTTTTACAACTATGAATAAGAACTAAGTTTACTAAATGATCCCAGGTAATGAAATAGATAATTTTCGTTATACATGACTGAAAAGTTTTACACGAACAGAAAAGGAAAATTATAATTGTTGCAAGAGAGATAAGAGACAGCCAACTATCATTTTTTATTTTGGAGACAGTCAACTATCATTTATTTATTTATTTGTTTGTTTGTTTTGAAGTTATTTGGGATTAAGTGACTTGCCCAGCATCGCACAACTAGTAAATGTCTGAGGTCAGATTTAAAGTCTTCCTCTAGGTTTAGAGTCCTGTCCATTGTACCCCCTACCTGCCCCACAATAATTTTTATTAAACATCAACTATATCCCAGATACTATGCAAAGTACTGGTAAACTTTTGTGGAGTTGGTAAGAGATATGGTTGGTGGAGATATGAGTTGGAAAAAAGCATTGTGGAAAGCAATTTGGTCTTCACAACAACCCTATAAAATATGTGCTTTTATTATCCTCATTTTACATTTGATGAAACTGAGGCACAGGAAAGTTAAATGACTTCCTAGTCAGCTAATACATTTATAAAGCAGGATTCCTGTTCAGGTACTTTTGATTCCAGGTTTAGTGATGAATCTACTGTATCACCTAGCTATCAAATTTATATGTCTATATCAATATTGATATCTATACACTCCTTATATCTATATCATGTGTTTTCTTGTTAATTGTTAGACCAAAATTAGCAAAAGCACAGGTCTTCCATCAGCCAGAACTATACCACTATACCATCAGTAACAGTAAATGGTAAAGTTTTGAATGCTGTGGATAATAAGTATTCTTACCTTGGCAGTATACTTTCCAGGGATGTCCACACTGATAATGAGATTGACACAGACATTGCCAGAGCCAACTCAGTGTTTGGGAGACTCCAAAGGAAAATGTGGGAAAAGAGAGGTATTAGCTTATTTACCAAACTGAAGATCAATAGAACTGTTTGCTGACCTCATTGCTGTATACTTGTAATACCTGGACAGCATACAAGCACTATGCCAGGAAAATGAATTGCTTCCATTTGAGTTGTCTCAGGAAAATTCTGAAGATCACCTGTCATGTTAACATATCAGACACTGAGGTCCTTTCTCAGACTAAAATGCTTAGCATTTCAATTGTACTGCAGAGAGCACAACTCTGTTGGGCTGGCCACATTGTTTGAATGCTAAATGTTTGCTTGCCCCAAAACTTATTTTGTGGAGAACTCACACAAGGAAAGTGCTCATAAGGTGGCCAGAAAAAGCAATACAAAGACACTCTCAAGGTCTCTTGTGAACTTTAGTATACATTGTATGACATGGGAGACACTGCCCCAGGCCGGCCCAGCATGACATGCCCACATCAGAGAAGGTGCTGTGCTCTATGAACAAAGTAAAATTGAATTAGCCCAAAAGTAATGTGAGCTGTGCATAATTAGAGAAGCTACCCCATATGATCATAGGGACTATTTATGTTGGACCTGTGACAGAGCATTCTTAGCTCAGATTGTTCTGATCAGCCGTAGTTGGACACACTGTAACTCAACTCTAATATAGTTATATCATTTTGGTTCTCTTTGAGTATGAAGGACAACAACCAACGATTTCCATATCAATCTAATTTATATTGTTGAATTGTTTTTTGTCCAAACCTATGTTATCATCTGTGGAAAAAATTCCTGGTAAATAGTAAATCAATCAACAAGCATTTAAGTGTTTGTAATATATGATGCATTGTACTAAGGGACACAAAAGAAGGCCAATGCATTTATACATTTTTCATTAGAAACACCAAAATTACTCTTCAACAACAGAAAACATATTCCAGCTCCTGTAGTTTCATATCAAAAACAAAGACCATAACAATATAAATTAAATCACATTTCCAAAGCACTCTATGGTTTACAAAGTACTTTCTCAAAACAGCACAGGGAAGTAAATAATTCAAATGGTATTTTATAGATGATGAAGTGAGTCTCAGAATCCATCCCATTAAACAATTATTTATCAAGGATTTGCCATATGGAAGGCACAGATTCTTAGGATACAAATACAAAAATGAGACAGTCTATAGTCTCAAGGAACTTTCATTCTAGTAAGCACACAAGTAAATGCAAAGTAATTGGATGAGGGGAAGCAGACGAGTTCACTTAGAAGTGAGTTCTTGAGCTTGATGGAAGATGAGAAGAACTAATGAAAAATGACTTCATTTTAGGTCTGGAGGATTATGATCTGTGCCATGGAATGGACATGGGAGATGAAATGTTGAACTGGAAAAACAGCATTTCATTTGGTTGGAATATGGAGTGCATAGAGGAGAATACTATGAAATAAGACTGGCACCAGATTTTGGAGGATTTTAAAGTACCAATTGAGAATTTTGCCTTTTATGGTAGAGCTAATAGGGTGTCAGTGAAGATTTTTAACATTAAGTTTTAATGACCTGGCATGGTCATTCTTGTTCCTGAGGAAGATTATTTTGATAATTGGAGGTAGAATAGGTTAGGAAGGGAAGACAGACCTCTTAGGAACTTTTAAAAACAGTCCAAGAGAGAAAAATGAACTAGCACAGTAGCCAAGGGATAGATGAGTGAAAGAAAAGCATTAAAAAAAAATACTTACTATGAGTCTGATACTGTACTAATCACTGGGACTACAAATACAAAAAGAGTTAATCTAAGTCCTCTAGGAATTTACATTGCAAAATACATGTTCACATTTACTGTAAGGAATAGTGTGCAGAGAAGGAAGTTCTGGTCTGGAAGTCCCAGGGATCATGACCTGATCCATATGGAGAAATGGTAATATTGATTTAATTACTGTGCCTGAGTAGCATGGCCAAAAGTAAAAAAGGAAACAGGGTCAGATTGTTGGGAGCTGTCTTCATATGGTGAACCCTTAAATTGAAAAAAAAAATGCTGAACTTAACAAACACTAAATAAAATGGACAGTTCAATTTTATTCCACAACAGAAGAGGACTCTACATCAAATCTCTATCATTCATAATTTGCTTTTCCTCCTAAATATAACACATTTAACATGTAACTTGTGAAGCTGTTTTATTTCTCTGTGATCTTTTCTGGCCTCTTTTTCCTATAATTTTGTGCATTAAAAAAAAAAAAAAGATACTTCCATAATCTTCCATCCCCCTCCTTTTTTCTTTTTGCTGTCCTATTCCTTTCGTTTTAATCCATAGTCAACTGAAAATAAAACAAAACAAAACTGTTAACTTTCATAGTCAAGCAGAACAATTTGCTACCATGACTGTATTTGCATCTTGAGTCCAGCATCATAGTTATTAATACTTCATCATAATCTGGAATCATGGTCATTCATTTTTATTCATGGTATTAATCAGAATTATTAAGTTCTTTTTTCTTCTCTTGTTGCTAAAGTTAACATTTCTAGTACAAATTGAATAATAGTGGTGATAATGGACAACCTTGTTTCATCTCTTAGTAGAAATCTGATTTCAAGGCTAATTTTTTTTTTTTAAAAACAAGATAGCTATCGCTTATAATATTTTTAAATGGGAAGGTTTCTGATTTATGAATGGAAGAAATAATTTTTTTTCTTATTTAAATTCTTAGCCTTGCTCACTGCTTCAGTTTTACTGAATATAATATGAAGATAGTAACTGCTTCTTAGATAGAGGAAATATGTGACTGATACAGTATTAGAAAGTACAGAATATAGATGGAACACGGATCTGTTGAGAATTGATTTGAGTTCTCAGGAGAAAAAGAAAATTACAATGCTCATAATGACGACGTCTTCTGCAGATTCTAGCTTTTCCTGTACAGATTACAGGCTTTCTTGATATAAAAAAGAAAGTAAATAGAATACATGTGGAAAGGATATCCATGGTATAGATTATATTTGAAAAGTGAGGTAGACATATACTGGACATTAAAGAGTTCTTAGTGTAGATAGTGGAGTAGCTTCAAAGGGAAGTTTTAAATTTCATTAATGGGCCCAAGTTAGAGATGGTTCTGTACTTCCTTAAGTAATTTACAGTCAGAGAGCTCTAAAAAACATAAAAATCCGCTGAGTCCAGGGTTTTAAGCACTCACTGCGGATCAGCAATCTGACTATATAGATGGCTGGGGTTTCCTGGGTATGCGGGTGTGTGTGTACACGCGTGTTATGTATTCACATACATGTATTCACCAGTAAGGGGCGCTAGGCCACAGGTTTGGCTTGCAGAGGGAACTGTCTGCAGATTACCTGCAGCAGTGGGGGAGCCGACGAGCTCCACCCCGCCCACCCCCACCGCATCACTAATCACGTCCCTTCTGGCTCCCAGCTCTTGAACAGAGGAGCCGGGGCAGACTCGTCAACCTGCTGCCAGCCTGAGTCTGGAGAGGAACTAGGAGAGACTGGTGCTGCTCGTGCTGTCTCCCCTCTTCCTTCCCCGGACCCCTGGTCCCCCCTCCCACTATTCCTCCCTCCCTTCCCTCCCTTCCCCACTGTACCGTGAGGAGCAGTGTCATCTCCCTTAGCTTGCTTCTCTACGTTCCCCCTCTCCCCCGCCCCCAGTTTCCTCCTTCTAGTCCTCCTCCTCTTTGCAGGGGGATGAGGGGGGAGTAATTGCTTCACACCGCACCGAGCAGCCAGCCCGGCTTTCCCCTCCCACTCTTCCTCCAGCTCCCCAACTCTGGGCAGCTGCAGCAGCAAAGGAGCAGCAGCAGCAGCAGCAGCAGCAGCAGCAGCAACGGGAGCAGCAGCAGCAGCAGCTGCTTTAATAAAGCCACCACCAGGCTTCATTAAGGGACGAGAGCCGGCTCCCCGGCTGAAGAGCTGAACCATGGCCGACGGGGGTGAAGGCGAGGATGAGATACAGTTCCTGCGAACTGTAAGCATCATACTTTTCATCTTCACCTGGAAGGACCCGAGAGAAGCATAGTGGGGGAAGGGGATGCCATCAACTAGCGTGATCCTTGGTTAAGTGAGAGGAGGGGTTGCAGGAGGTAGGGTACCCATAGGTAGGAATGGAACAGCTAGTGGATTACTAGAATGGGTGCAAGTCGGGGACCGGTTGCACAGAGAAGGAGAACGAAAGAAGAATAAATGGGAGGGAGAAGAAATGAGGAGGGGGAGATACATAGAGAAAGCTATTGCAATCATGAAAAGGTTGAGAAGCTCACAAGCTTTTTTTTCCTTAGGAGCATGAGGATGCTTGTGCCTTACAAGCTTGAGAATGATGGATAGTGTAGAGGAAGCGTTAGGGGTACCTGTAGGGCCCGGGTAGGAAAGGAGAGGACCCTCTGCTAGCATGCTTTGCATGTAGATAAGGGGAGAACGTACACCCTATAAGTAGGGTGGAGGAGAAAGAGAAAGAGAGAGAGAGAGAGAGAGAGAGAGAGAGAGAGAGAGAGAGAGAGAGAGAGAGAGAGAGAGAGAGATACTGACAGACTTTTGCAGGGATCACTTATGGGGGTAGGGGGCAAGGAGAAATCTTGCTTGGGATTCCTACGTATCCCCATTTCTCATGCTTTTCACTTTGACACGTATGCTATGATGCTGTGATGGGAAATAACAAATAGATTTGCGTATTCAGTTTGCATGCGTGAGCAGCCTGAGCTGGGTCAGGTTGTTCACTACTGAACAGGTTTTTCTAAGTGAAGGTGGGGCAGAAGGGGTGACTGGTTGGTGAACTGCCTCTATGGTATATTAGATTATTGCTGGAAATTGTGCTTTAACAGTACAGTGATAATTTAAGATAGTGTGTGTATGTGTGTGTGTGTACAGTGTGCATGTGTGCATATGGTAGCCTTGTGATTGTCATTTTTCTAAGTATTGGTTTAAGCCGAAAATTGTGAAATGCTGAGTGCAATAAAATGTAGAGGGTGGGAGCAGTTGAGTGACTGGAGCAATGAGGTGGCCAGCAGGGAAAGATTTTGGCTCTGTACTCATACCATTTTTTCCTCTCTCTAAGTACCTTTTGGCACTGTTTCTCCCTTTCTGATTTGTTCTATACACTGCAGATACTTACCAGGCAGAAACATAGCTCACCCTAAAAGCTGAGACTGAAATTCTCTTTGACAGAAAATAAAATGAGATAACTTCTTGTTGAAGAGAAGCTAGTTAGCATAAACTATTGTTTTAAGATGTTCTCATAATACTCACCTTTGGTTTTTTCTCCTTTTAAGATATAGAAAATTTAAACTTGATTTTTATTAAAATCCACTTAGTCTTCAGTATCAGAGGACTGCAGCCTCTGCTGCTTCTGAATTACTTCTCTTTCAACAGTGATATAGAGATCATTTCTCAAATTACAATTTACCTTCCAATCACAAACTTTAAGGATGAGTGAATTTTGAATTAATTAGATACTGATACTTAGGTATACAAATAGATTTTATATCAAAAGCAAATTGAAAGGCGAATTTGTATGTTGCAAGAGTACTGATTTTTCCTTTTCTTTTCACCTTTATTTGTATTACTACAAGAATGTGGTCAGTATTTATTTTTGAACATGAGAAAGAAAAGGCCTTTGGAAAAAAAAAATAAAATCAAAGCTACATATTAGGGGAAAAACTATCTAGCATAGCAACTCCATATCATGCACCACCATATATGTTGTTTTCAATCATCTGGCTACACTGTTGACCAATACTTAAAAGGACCTGGACAAAAAAATTTCTCATGGAAATATTTTAAGCTTGTTCAGAATACAGTAATTTGCTTTTCTTTTAAAAAAAATGAGACATTTGTCTGAAACTTTTCTCTTCATATTTTTAAAGTGAACACACATAAGGAATGGAAAAATATTTTTGTTGAAAAAATACATAGCTACCGCATATTTTTTCCTTGTTTTAAAATTAAATTCCATAAGGTTAAAATTAGCTTGAACATTTTGGAAAGCTTTGTGCAATTATGGGTTTGCTGCAGGCTTAAATGTTAAGCTGAGCTCATAGAGCTCATGGTGTTATCAGAATACTTAATGGGAACAGAGGTAATGGGCTTGCTAATGTGGCTGTGTACATATAAAGTAATGTTAACTCCTTGACACTTGACAGCTGCCCATCTTGCAAAGTAACACCCCTGATAAGTGGGTCTTGTGCTAATGAAGATCTGGCAAGTCTAATCTAGATTTTTCTTTAACTAAAGCATCCCTAGGATGTTGTGCTGATGATGGATGACCTTGAAGAGGGGAGCAAAATGGAATAGTGAAGTTTTTGGTCTAGGATTAAAATATAAAAGGAGGAGAAAGTGCTTTTCCCCCCTTTTTTTTAAAATTAGGGATTTTAATTTGTTGATTTGCCCTGCAATATTCTTTGATAATTACACAGTCTGCTATTCTTTCGCTATTCAGTTCATATCTTTGATTTACAAAAATAGGTGGTTCCAAAATGTTTATGAGGTTAGGATGAAAACTTCATCCTTAAATTAGATTAATCTTTTTTTCCCCTCCTATAGCCAAGTTCATCATATGTACTCTTCTTCAAGCAAATAGCTTATGTGTCTAACAATCTGCATCACGTAGAGAGCACATTCAGTTACACTGTTAAGACTTCCCCTTGGTAAAAGAGGAAGCTATCCTGTTTGAGAAAGGGAAATTAAACAGTTAATCATTAAAGGCTATGATTATGAAGAAAACAAAATACATATACACACACACACACACACACACATATATATATATGATTATGAAGAAAACAAAATACATACAAACACACACACACATATATATATACATATATATATATATATATATATATGTCTAGAGGATTGATACCATTCTCTTGAAGGGATCAAAACCTAAAGGATTTAGATTTGGCAGTACAAATTGAAGTGGTAGCCTTATCTCCACACAAAACTATTTTTATTTCTAGAAGAGATAATAATTCTAGAAGAGGTGATATTTAAGGCAAATTATGACTATAAATTCATGTTTTTACTGTATGTTTCTCAGGTTTTTCTCCTTCTACATCTGAAATGGCTTTCAGCATCATGTAGCCCTCTAGTATTATTTGCATTTATTTCCCTTCCCTACATTTTCCTTATTTGCTTGACTGCTTATGCTTATGTGTTGTCTTCTCTTCCTTAGAAGATGAATAAATTCTATTCTCTACATTCACTGCTTTCTTATACACACACACACACACACACACACACATACTATATATGTATACACACATATGTATATTTTTTGTTCAGTTATTTCAGTCATGACTGACTCTTCATGACCTTTTCTTGGCAAAGAAACGAGTAATTTGACACCTCCTCTAGCTTATTTTACAGATGGGAAAACTGAGGCAAACAGGGATTAAGTGACCCAGGGTCACATGACTCTAGGCCCAGCACTCTATCCACTGCACCATCTAGCTGCCCCAAATGTAAACATGCATATATTTCTAAATATGTTTGTGTGTGTATATACATTGTTTATAATAGTGAATTTCTATTTCAGAAAAAAATTCTCAAAATGAACTAGAAAATATTATTGGATGTTATTTAGTCTCTGTAGTTGTTTTACTTCCTCAGATCTTAAATAGAACACTATTAACTGTATGCTTAGCACACTAAAATGCTACTGGTCAAGAGAGAACATGGTTTAATGGAAAGAGTCAGTATATCTGGAATAAATTCAGATTTTGTCTCTGGTACTTATTATGCATGTGAAGTGAGGGGGTGAGGGCAAAATTCACTTAATCTCTTTGGGCTTCAGTTTCCTTATCTAAAGATAAGAAGGTTGGACCATATGACCTCCAAAGCCCATTCTCATTCTAAGTCCTTAATGCCATTTTTTCCATTATCCCTCACTCTTCTTGCCTTCCTTTAGATTGCACAGGCACAGTTTATTTACCCTTGGGAAAGAGTATGTCCTGAATGCAAGAGTGGCTTGGTGCTAAAAAAAATCTGGCCTGCATAGGTTTCCCTTGTTTGGTGAGCTGACTCTTTTAATCTAAAACCCTTTCCAGTGATTATCTCTCAGGGGGACATAACCATCTGTATCTCAGAAAATGTAAAGCAGATAATACATTATATGTAACTTTATACTTTAAAGATATTTCAAATACCTCATTTAATTTAACCCTATCACCTACTTTGTGAGAAAGAATTTAGCTTCTATTATTTCTCTGGGTTTGCTCTTATTGTTGTTGTTGTTGACAGATGAGGAAATTGAAGTTTAGCTAAGCTAAGTATTTTCTGGAAGGTCATTCAGCTCATTAGTGACAGAACTGGGACAAGACCCAGGTATCCGAACTTTCATTCCAATTTCTTTCTGGCAGATAAGTGCTCTTGTGCCAGTTGTTAAATTTTCTTTTCAATGAACAAAAATTGATTTTCTTTCCCTGCCATCCCAAACACCATTGAAAAAAGAAAAGAAAAATATTGTAACAAATATGCATAATCAAGCAAAAAAGATTGAAAATTTTTTGTCCAGCTTAAAAATCCTTCCCAAGTTGTTGAAAGGTATTTTGCTTTTGTAGAAATCAATGGACAATCAGCTTATTGTCCATTTTTGTGCCAAATTATTGATATTTCCAGATGTCTACATATAATGAGTCTATTATAATAAAGGGAGAGGGAGTGATCTTGAAGTGCCATTCCAAACTTAATTTGGCTATAGTTAATAGTATAGAGTTTTTTACTCAACAACCAATATTTATGTAATATAAATAGAAATATGAAATTGTGCACATGGGGGTAGATATGATGTGACATTATAAAATTTTCATTCATCAAATAAAGTTTTTGCATCTATGTATCTATCATATATCTTGTAGGACTAATATTCGATCTTATAGCCTTTAACAAAAAAGTTGAGATATTCCTTTGAGCACTTCAATGAAGCAAATATTTATTAATCAGGTGGTCAAGAAACATTTATTAGGCACCTATTATGTGCTCTATCTGCTCTCTAGGACTTCACAATCTAATGAATTAAGTGCCTTCTGGTTGCAAAGCAGTCTTTACCTTTAAGGAGCTTAGCATTTAAAAGGCAAGACAAGACAGCCTTTAATACTAGCATGGGGAGGATTAAAACTGGAAGAACCTCAGAAGTCATATAGTCTTCCAATGAACTTTGAAATGATAAATGACAAATTTGATAATGATAAAAATTGATAAAAATGATAAAAATAATAAAATTGAGATTTTGAAAGATTTTATTCAAAATCACATAAATAGATAGTGGTAGAGTATATTCTAAACTGTACACAAGGAACTGAGGAAAAGCAAAAAGGGCAAGCAGATAATTGGGTGATCAGCATTTGGTTCTATTTTATGAAAAATATTAAGGCCAATCAGCATATGTCCTTCAATTCCCAAATACTCTGTTTTTAATATGGACATTGTCTTTATTTCTATTTTTTTTGTTTAATTTCAAAGAAAGGTTCTTTTCTTGAAATCTAATCCATCCATCTGTATTGTGGATTCTTCCTACCTCTTTCTTCAGGACATCCTTTCCTTTTGCCTTCAAGCATAATAATTTTTCTCTATTTTAAAATACCTTTGCTTGCTATTGATTCCACTCCACACCATTCCTGCCCCCAACTACCATCTCAATTCTTATTCTTCTTTCTTTCAAACTTTCTGGTTCATAAAGTTTCCTTTATTTTCTGTCACCCTCTCTTTTGAACTTCTTACATTCTGGTTTCAATTCTGAAGAATGGTAGAATAATAATAGCTCATGTTTACATTAACCTTTGCAAGTTCAAATATTATTTTTCCAACATGCTAGAGTATGCCAGGAATGTATCATTAACTCTGTTTTTGCAGATAAGGAAATGGGTTTATAAGAAGTTATTACTTGCGACCCATTCTGTCCAGTTCCTCTTCACCATCTTTATTTTCTTCCTCATCATTGGTTTCTTCCTTTCTGCATTTAAATATGCTTGTTTTTCTTTCTAAATTCCACCCTAATTCCTCAAACAATCTGGTCTTTAAATTTGCCTTAATTAGAAAAATATAATTATGTTGACTCTGGGATTCCTAGTTGCTCTCAAAGTCAATAGCTAGTTAACTAGCAATGTTATATTATGATCTTATCACATGGCTAACAAAAGGTGACTTAATCCTGAATCCTTGTTTTCTAATGCCAAGTTCATTCTTCTTTGCACATTCTGCTTCTTCAAACCATTCTCTTAAAGGCTACAAATAATGTCATCATTGCTAAATCAATGATATTTTCTCTGTCCTTGTTTTTGCTGAACTCCTTTTCCCTGACTGCTATAACATGTACTTTGCTTGTTCTCTTCTTACTTCCTTTAGTCTTCCTTTTTTTCAAGTTTTTTTTCTTATCAATATCTGATTATGATTGCTGCCTCAAGTTTAGTCATGAAATCATAGCTTCAGCATTGAACAGGAAGGAATTCTAGAGACCATTTCATCCAACCTTTTCATTTTTCTAGATGAGACCTGAAGCCTAGAGAGATGAGATGAATTTCCCAAGTTCATTCATTTGACAGCAAATCCAATCTTTTTTTTCAGTGTAACCTATAATCTTCCACCCTTTAATCTCTTAGCAAAAACATTATCTCATCTTCAATAATCAGACTTATGAGAATAACTTTATAATCTCCAACTCCTATATTTCCAGGTGTCTAAAGGAATTTGAATCCATGGAATCTCAGAGTAGAAAGGGATCATGAGGGCCATCTAATCCAACCAATATCTGTACAAGAATTCCCATGTCTACATACTGAAATAATTATATGGTTTTTGCTTGAAGATTTGAAGTGAAGGATGAGCATCTCTGAAAAGACCCTTCTAATTGTAGATGACTTTAATTGTTGGGAAACTTTTTTTTTTTACTGTTAGCCTAAATCTAGTTCTCTATAACTTCTGCTCATTCCATCACCTCATTCTTAACCATGTTGAAAACTGAGCTCATCATTTCTCAGTGCCCACATACAACCCATTCTCCATGCCCACTATCTCTGTTCTTCCAGTTGACTGCTATTCAAGTCTTCCACTTTAGAGACTATGGAGTCATTTTTGAAATAGGCAAATAGTTACAAAGGGTGTTGAACAAGGACATGTTTTTTTTTTTTTTGTCTGTTTAATTTTTGGAAAGAGGTAATTGGAATATGTTTAAAGATATTGAGGATTAAATCAATAATGAAAGCTAAAATGAATATGTTGGAGAGGGATGTATTAAATTTAGAGATGGAAAGGCTATTTTTTTTTTCTTGTGAAAATACTGGATTGGGTGAGAGAATGGATGTAAGATCAGGTATACAATACAGACGAGATAAGATTAAACTAATAAGAGAAATCCACCCTAAATGATCTTGGTCTCCTTAGTGAAATCTATTAAGGTTTTCAATTGTGAATAAGAGAGAAATTGTAGTAATATTTAGTGAAAATAAAGGAATCAGAGGATGAATATTAGTGAACTTTAGTGACTAGGACTATTCTGTGAAGGTATTTTACTGTCCTAATTCATGTTTGAGAAATACTCATTAGGACATTGCTATTACAATTGCAGGAATAACAAATGAAACAATTCTACTTAATATCTCTTTCAAAATCTCATCAGTTGATAAATGTGGTCAATAAACCCAGGTCCTTTCTAAGAAAGAGAATAAAAAAACCATGTACCTGGACAAGAAAAATCTAATGCAAATGATACTAGGATCACTGGAAGCTCTCAAGTCAATACCAAAATCTTCAGTAATCTGATTTGCTTATCCTCTCTGCTGTAGTATTTATCCAGTCTGTAATGCTCCTTTCCAGCATCACTTTCTCTTGGGATCATTTGAATCAATGAACCATGTTGCCTTAGATTTTTCTAAAACATTATGGTATGTCTTAAATGCTAAATGGGAGCAAATGTTTCCTTGTTTCTTTAAATGATGTTTCTGTGATTTATGATTAAGAATGAAACCTATTGTTTTTACTGGAACTATTGATTTCATATATTTTTAAAAAATGTTTTATTGTTCTTTTCGTTCTCTCTTTCTCTTAATAAAACATTTCTATTATTTCCCACAGGCTCTTTCTATGAGGAAACTACTCTAAACATCCCTTACCAGAATTCTCTCTTGTAACAAATAAGTATAGTGAAGCAAAACAAATTGACACAATTGTCACATGGGAAAAATGTGACTGATGTTCATTATGTAAACTAGTCTATCTCCTCTCTGCAGGAATATGAGAGAAATGCTTCACCAGCATTCTTCTGAAATCCTGATCACCTCAATGAATTGATCAGAATTCTAAGTCTTTCAATAGTTTTTGAATTCATTTTAAAAGTCTTTGCATGAATTATCTTATTTAATGCTCATTACTCACCAAGGCTCTGTCTTCAGAATGATTGACTTAAATACCAGGAGGACAACCACACATGAAAATGTTAACCACAGATATATTTGTTATGTATCCAACCTTTTATCAGGTAGTAAATATTGACCATATGCTATATGAAAGTGACATAGCTAAGAGTTATTGGAAATGTAAAGTATATTACATAGACTTTGCCCTGAAGGAGTTTATAATCTCTTTGAAAATATAAGACATTTAAAAATAAAAAGTTACACAACAATGAGACAGTATTTGTTACGTGAGTGATATAGAAAAGAAATACAATGGAAGAGTTCAAAGGAAGTAGAGGACAACTTAATTTAGAGGAATCTTTTTGGAAAAGATGTTTTGAATGGAGCTTCAGAAAACACTATAGATAAAAATAAAGAATAAAAGAGACAGTGTTTTCCAGGAGTGCTGCAGCAAAAGCCAATGCATTCACTTTGTCTTTTGTAAGGGGTAAGTTAGCATGAAAGAATTAGCTGACTATAAGTCATTATTACTATTAGAAAAAAAAAACAACAACACCTTCCTATTTCTAGTAGTATTGATGTGCCGGTATCATCCCTGCTACTGGGAGACTGAGGATGGTGGATTGCTTGACCTTACAAGTTTTGAGCTGCAACAGGCTAAGATTTTGGGGTATCTTCCTGAAGTCTGGCATAATATAGTGAGTCTCTGGGAGCTGGGAGGGCCAATAGCTTGTCCGAGAAAGGGAGAACTGGCCCAAATTGAAAATGGAGCAGGTCAAAATCTATGCTGATTAGTAATAGTCTAGACCATGAATGGCTATTTATTTCTAGCCTAAATAAGAAGGGAAACCCAATCTAAAAAAAAGAAAGAAAGAAAGAAAGGAAAACCCAGGATATATGATACCAATGGCAATAGCTCACTATATAATAATTATAAGGCTTACACTACTTTATGGTTTCCACAGCACCTTCACCACATCAGTCCCAAAGGGCAGGAAGGGGTACCATTCTGCTCCTTTTTGCAGATTAGTAAGAAAATTAAGTTAATAATTATTACAATAATAATAACTGGCATTTATATATAATTTTGTATTTTATGAAGTGCTTTACAAATATTATCTAATTTTATCCTAAGCCCTTGGAGGTAGGTGCTAGCATTATTCATCATTTTACAGATGAGCAAAATGAGAATGAAGAGGATAGTTAGTAGTTCTGATTCCTTTCTGCTTATGCCATGCTATCACTCAAGGCCTACTCAAGGTGGGTTAGTAGCATCATCTTATCTGCTAAGGAAAGAATATATTTTTTCCTTTTAAATAAAATTCTATACCACAAATCCTGCCTGCTTGGTGTTTTATATAAAAACTTTATTTGTTACATTAAGATTTATAATTGCTTTCTTATCCTCCTGAATCTGGATTCTCATTCCCTCATAGTGTGTTCTTATTTAAAAGGACTTCACTCTTATTTAAACTATTACCACAAATTACAAATAAGGGGTACATATTACATAAATAAAGGGAGCACATTTACAGTAAGAAATCTTTTTCTTTGGTCTATAAAAAGTGGAAATAATGCAAAAACTGGTGTCACACTTCATCGTGATATATTGCTGTTGAAAGTTGGGGCCTTTTAATTTCTATAAGAGGCTTATGGTTATTGACAAATATGATTGTTTCCTTATTTCTCTAAGATTATCATTAGAAGTTTCAACATTAAGATTTGTGTCCAAATAAAAAATTCCAACCATAAAAGATAAGAATACTTCTGCATATTTCCTTTTCTAAAGTCCTATTCATTTAATACAAACAATTGGGCCTCAAAAGTTGTCTTCTGATATTTCATTGTGGCATGAGAGTGACATTGGGTTCTTGAAGATTGAGCCAACAGACTAAATTCTGACCGGCAGTTTATCAAATTGGAAAGACTTTGGATAGGGGCCCAATGACTACTGGTCATCTGAGGAATAGTACAGCTACATTTGAAAAAGTTCATTACCAGTATGACTGTGGGCTGATAAAATGTTTTAATCATCCAAGGCAGTCAAAGGTTATGGTCTTCATTAGTGAAAGTAAGATGAACATTGATGAAATCATAGATACTTGAAGAACTGAACAGATAAATAGAAATAGAATAGTATCTTGCTGATAATAATAAAATTTAGCATTTGCAAAGTATTTTAAGGTTTAAAAAGCATTTTACAAATATTATCTCATTTTATCCTCACAAAAAAGCTTGAGAGGTAAGTGTTATTATCTCCACCTCACCCTGCTCCATCCTTTTATCTGTTGAAAAAAATGAGGCAGGGTCTCATAACTAGTATGTTTCTGAGTCTGAATTTGAACTGATAGCTTTCTGACTCTAGACTTAGAGCTCTATCCATTTCACAGTCTAGCTCTTTAACTCAAATTCTTTTGAACTTTTCAAGAAGGATGAATTAAGTACAAGGTGAATGAACTGACAAATAGGGTACCATTTTGATTTTAGAGGCAGATAAAACAAATGGACTTAGGACTTTACATTCTATATTTCTTCCTTCCTAAATAACTATACCAGAATGTTAATGCCCTTGCAGAATACCTCAGTGTATGATATAAGATTTAAATCCATTTCCTAGTTAAGAAATGAGATGGTTTTCTTTTTAGATATTTAGCACTATTTATCTAGTTAGATACTGAATTACAAATTTCATGGCCAAATGTATAACAACTGAATATCCCCTTAAGGATTTAAAATGAAAGTATTTTAGTGCTAGAAGGGACCTTGAAGATTAAATTATATGGATTTCCTTCTTTCCAGGTAATATTGGTGTGTGTGTGTGTGTGTGTGTTTTTAATCTGGGGGAATATACTATTTTGTAATATTAATTAATATTCCATTAAAATATATTAGATAAAATATATTAGATATTAGATAGATAGATTGATTTTATTAAAACACTATAGTCATTCAGTCAACAAAGAATTATTGAATATATTCTGTGTGCTTTGGAAAAGCCCAGAGAAATATCTTTTCTTGAGTTTGTAGAGTATAATTTACTATACTATATATTATACTAGATATGAATATCTAGAGAATAATAATAAGCTTATAATAATATAGTTTAAAGTGTTTACATACTTAAGGACAAAATGTAAGGGAATGATGGAAATGGCAGGAAGTTAGTCAGGGAAGACTTCTTGGAGATTACTGTGTAAGGATATGCCTGATTGGGTGGGGTACATATATTGGGACTATGAGGTATGGGCCTTTGGTTGCAAATAAAGCGTTGATCTAAAATGTATCAAGTTTTATCCCGGATTTTGGGACATTTATTCTTTACAAAAATGTGGATGATTAAATATTTTGTAGACCCTGATAAAATTATCCAAAGATTTCTATAATAATTTTTCTGAAACTTTCATTTTTGATTCTTAGAATGGTTAGGTTTTTTGTTTGTTTGTTTGTTTGTTTTGATGTCGAGAGGTAAAAAAGTAGGACTTCCAGGGAATTAAAAATTTATTGGATGTTTAACTAAGTTAACTGAGGAACCCTGTTTCTATGAGCTTTAAATGGATAGTGATTTTTTTTCCACTTTCTTTAAATCAAGTGCAGATCATTCACTAAAAGACCAGAATATTGGGGACATCCTGTAGGAATAGTCAGCAATCTTTTAAGCCCAAGATGCATTTTTACCATCTTTGCTTTCACCGTCCTTTCCCCTGGTTCCTGAACTTATCATTCATTATTTGTTTGCTGGACATGTCCATGGTTGAGAATTATGTCCAGATTACAATTATTAGCTTATGAGTTCTCTGAAATAATATCTATATAAAATTTCTTCCATGAGGCACAGAAAAAAAATTTAAAAGCCATGGGATGAAGAATTATTTCATTTTGACACCTCAAATAGTTTTTTAAGTACCTGATTCCTTTTCTTTCTATTTTTCATGCCAGTGAAGAGGTTTATCATATCCTGCATCTAAATTATTATTTTATTATTGGGTGATGTGGCATCTATTAAATTGGAAGGACTTCAAAAAATCCTATGTGATTTAAGCCCTGCTTATACAGGAAATAAAGCTTTCTTCTTGAAATAGTAATTAGGGAGGTAAGAGAAAATTCTATTACCCTCTTTTTTATCCCTTTGTTTTTACTCTTTTTTCTCTAGAAAGCAGATCTTATTTTGTATGTATTCTTGTGATCATACTGTAAAAAGTTCTTATATAGTTAGTTTATACCATTTGGATACATATGTACATAGTTTTCACTTAGTTTTTATATACTTATATTTGCTTCTGGGACATTTTGGTGGTCTATTAAAATTAGACTCATCAAAACCTATAACAAATCTTTAGAGGTTCTACGCCAAGAACGGTTTGTTTAGATGTTTTGAGATTCTAGTGATTAACTAGTTCAACTGTTCTTGGAGCAAGACAACTCATTAAGATGAGTGGGAGAAGTTCATATCTTTGATATGATTTTTTTTTGATTTGCTATTGGCTCAAAAAGATTTCAATGCTTATGTATGTAGTTAGTAATATCTAGATAGCTTAGAAATATATTGACTCAAAATAAGGCAACAAGTAAAGAAAATATTAAATCTGCAGATATAGATAGCCATTGGCTATGAAATGGTAGTAAAGAGATTTCCTTTCCAGTTTAGTTGAGAGCTTCTGTTGTGATTTGAGAAATTAAACATTACATATTTTTTTGAGAAAGTCTTTTCATTTTCTAGTTAATATGTATATAATACCTAGGCACATTTTTATTTTTTTATTTGTTGCTGAGGCAATTGGGTTTAAGTGACTTGCCCAGGATCACACAGCTAGGCAGTGTTAAGTATCAAATACCACATTTGAACTCAGGTCCTCTTGACTTCAGGGCTCATCTTCTCTCCCCCAAATTTCTTGAAAAAGAGACTACTACTTATTTCTTTATATTTATCTCCCTCATTGTCTTGCTTTGTGTTCTGTAGAAAAGAAAGTACTTAGCACAGTGTCACGCATCCCTTAGTAAACATTTATTGACTGATCAGTAATTGATTAATGCCTGTTTGTCAAGTTGAATCAAACAATATTATCATATTTTGTTGTCTATTGCTTGTGGGTAATAGTTAAGGCTATTTGACTGTATATTCGGCTCCACAATATGACTGTGGCTCCTTTCTACTCATCTAATCCCATCTTACATTGATGTTAATACTAACAGAGAACATTTTAAAAGTACTTTTAAAGTTTACAAGAAGTTTGCATTCATAATTTCATTTGATACTTGCAGCAACCCTTTGAACTTAGTACTATTTTTGTCTCCATTTTATAGATTAAGAAAGCAATTTCAGAAGTTAAATGATTTTCCTAAGATTTGACAGAGAGCTTCAGAGGCAACATTTGAATCCAGTTTTCTCCTGACTTTAATTTCAACATTCTTTCTTCTCTTTTACTTCCCAACAGGAAGCCAAAGTTTCAACCAAACTACTCTCCAAATTATGAATGTTCACATATTTTTTTCACTAGCAATGATTTTTCTTTTCTCTTCTGCCAATCCAAATCCATTCTACAAATGTTTTGTTTTGCTCCTTCTAAAATGGTACTGCATTGGCAGGGGGGGAAATAGTTTCTTTTCACATTCACCCACCACCACTCTTTATCCTATCCATTGCCCCTATGTTAGGAAGTACATTAATCAAAAACTGAAGAGATATTATTGGTTCTTAAACTTTTCCCTGTACTGATATTCACTGTTTTATTCTTCCCCATTCATTCCTTAAATGGTAATATGTTTATATTCCTTTGCTCCTCCTTGATTTACAATAAAAAAATTTGAGAGCTGCGAGAGACATTATTGGTCATTTAATCCTATATTTTTATTTTAGAGATGAGAAAATTGGATCATAGAGTAGTTTGCTCAAGGTAACAGTGCTAGTTAGTGCTAGTAAAATTGGAAGTAGAAGCGAGGTGTCCTAACTGGCCTATCATCTCTTTCTTTGCCTGGCATGAAAGAGAGGGAAGTGCCTAAAGTGAGTGAATCAATACCTGCTCTTTTTTTTTTAGAAACAAATTAAAAGAAATAGATTAAAGGCATTCATATAATTTCCTTTGGGAGGAGAGAAGGCTAAGGCAGATGAACTTCAAATACAGAAGATAGTTTTTGTTTTTACTCTTTTAAAATGGGAAAAGATATCCATCATATCTGGAGAAAATTGTATTTAATCTTTATGAATAAAATAAAGTCATGGATCATAAGACTTGTCAGATGCAAGGAGAGGGGGCCATCAAGGGTATTTATATATTTGGCCATCTTTAGGACAGAATGAAACTTAACTTGCTGGGAACAAATGAAGTCACTCTTTTGAAAGTGAGATTGGATTAAGTGTCTCTAGCTCTTGAAGTCCATTATTTGCAAGACCTGTCAGTTATATTTAAGGATCCTTTTGTGGTTGTTTTTGCAAAGGCATTACCTCATACTGGATGCTTAATAAATGTTTGTTGGACTGGATTGGGTGGAAATTATCACTTAGAATTTGTCAAACTTTTTTTTTAATATGTGTGTTGGGAAGGACGGAGGAAGTATGTTTCCTTAGAAGACCTTAAACCCTAAAAATTAAAGGACTTGGTTGTTAAGATGAAGAACTTGGCAGTTATATGGCTACATTTTTCTTAAATAGAAAGTTAACCCTGTCCAGAAGCCTTATAATAAAAGGCCATACATAGATGAGACTTCAAACAGCTTTGCTTTGAGCATAAACAGATGCCAAAATGGAATTAAAAAAAATTCCAAAGCCATTACTAAGGCTATACTTTGTGAAAGATATAATTATGTTATGGCTCATTTGTATTTTAACACCTGTTCTTCATGCTTTGGAGTATGCCTCATATAATGATATTGTATGCTTCTTCCCCTTGATAAGAGGGGAAGGCATAATTATGTGTTAATGTTGATCTCAATAAATATATGTTATACATTTAGTCTTATAATATTGTGTTTGTATTTCTTTGAAATCTTCTATTATTAAAGGAGAATAATCTCAGTTCAGTGAGGATTAGTTCAGCAGGTAAGTATATTGTTTAGTTCTACTGTACAACATGGCATGAACTTAATTGATAGAATAAATAGGAAATTTGCATTATCATTTGTTTACAAAAAGTATATATTTCTTATTTGGGTAATTGAAAATATGGAAAAATACCATGTAGGAAAGAATGTCTTTCCTGAAAGACTTAGGAAGATAAAACAATAAGATCTTTTCTACTCTTGGGGAATGACCTGCTGGGGAAGTATTGACTATAAATGGATGTACATTTCAAAAAAGATATATGTACATACGTTTGTCAATCTTTAAGCTTCTCTAGAATAAGGTCTCTTGCTTAACAAATATACAAGTTTTATCACCCATAGATATGAGGTTTTAATCAACCCATATTAACATATTTAATCTCACTTTTAATTTGGATGATTTCATCTAGAAAGTGCAGATCAAATTTATGAGGTACAGAATGATCTGGACTTAACCCATTTCTGAGATGAGATCATCCTCCAGCACCTAGAGATACATATACTCTGACTTTCATGCTTGTGATCTCTGTGAGTAACCAAGGGAATTTCTAGAGCTGTCATAAAGATGCTCAGCAGGATAGGATTGTTAACCTATTTTTATGACTTCATTGAGCACTTCCAACTCTGGTTGTTAAAGGACAGTGTTTAGAGAATTTTGTAGTAAGTAATTTTGGCAGTTGCTTTTTATAAATGAATATATTATTCACAAATATAAATAATTTTAAGTGTGTATTTTCAAATTTCAGTACTTAAAATATTTAATTTCAACACAAAAATTTTTTTTTGATTTAATGAGGATTGATTCCTTTACCAATGAAGAATATAATTCTTGTATGCTTTAGTAGATGATACAATGATTTTCTGGAAATAAAAATAATCATTATATGGGAGCCAACTTGGTGATGCAATTCAGTGTATTTAGGCTGAATTTCTTAGAACAAATACAATCTGTGCCCTGTGGCCCATCTTGTAGAGGGACTCCAAGTGTTAGTCTTTGAGAATCCAGGATAAGTTCTATGATATCTTTGGCACTGAAGTAGACTTTCAGTGAAAGGAGTTTCTATTTTTTTTTAATGGTTAATTAATGACCTCAGTACCCAGAAAAACAAAGTGTTTATACAGCAAAGACTCTATAGACCTGTTTTCATAAAAAATTGCCATATATAAGAGATTTACAAACCTTCTGGAGGCAAGAGAAGCCAAGTGAATCTCCTCTTACGCAGATAGCCCTAATGGCTTAGTTATACAACCTTGTTTTCTTTTTTTCACCCTGGATTAATAATAATAAATCCTCTTAAATCTTCTTTTTGAATAATTAAATGATCAAAAACCCAAATCCTACTGAAAAAGAATCCATGAATGAATTAGGGTCAGGAACTCATAAATTTTTGCATAAGAGACAAAATGAGTAATGATATACTCTTTTGCCTGTTGTTTGTGCCATCAACAGTCAAGGACTCTACATAATTCAGCAGTGTAACTTTCAAGAAGAGGCCAAATACTGCAAATAAATTTAGCTGATTTTAAGATTAGATAAATTCAGTGTATTTTTATGGGCAGGAGGAATTTATCACTGAAGTGTTTCTTGATAAGATTCTTCTTAACCCTAAACTATAATCCTGGAAGCAGAACCATTTTTCACTTGCTAGAATGGAAAGAAGGAAGGATCATACAAACTATAGAAACCTGTGGCTATATTTTTACTTAACCACCAAATCTATCACTCCTAGGCAATTGTTTTCATTCCTATTATATGGTTGGTTACAACATTATTATATATCCATAATATATCCATATACATATATATGGATATATATATGGATATATATGGATATAATGGTTGGATACAACAGCCCAAATTGGACAAAGTGTCCATAGATTCTGTAAAGAAGGTTTTGTTTAACCATAAGAAAATTGTGTAACTTGGAGAGGAAAGCATTGAATTTGAAGTCAGGAGACTTGCATTTGAGCCCCTCTCTGCTCTTGACTTGATGTGAAATTAGAAGAGACCTCTGTTCAATTATCTATAACATTAAGAGGATGGATTATATGATCTATGAGGGTTTTTTCCCCCAGTTCAAAAATCTTAATATTATGCTTATCTTTTGAGCAACAATTGTGCATTGTATTGAAGTCATAGTCACAGAATATTCTAGTTCTACCTATACCTGAAGAAATCCCCTCTAAAATGTGGTCAACTACTGGTGACAAACTGAAATAGAAATGGATCTTCACTGACATATTGTTGTAGAAAACCACATTAATATTATTTATATTGTATTATATTTTTTATTTTGTTAAATGTTTAATTACATTTTAATCTGATTCTGGTTACATTGGAAAGTTTTACAGGCCGAATGTCACAGTTTTGACACCCAATCTAGACTTTGCTTTAGGACCTTCTATGATTTGGAAGTGATGTATTGTCTAGGCAACTCATTTATATTCTTTCAAGGCAGCTACTTTTATATTGCTCCAGTGGTCAGGGAATTTTTACTTTAGAGAAGCAGTTGACAATAGTGAACTGGAAGTTCTTTGAATGAATGATTGTTCCTTTTCTTTCTTTCTTTCTTTCTTTGTCTTGGAATCATTAGCTCTAGAATTGTAGATTGCATCTAGCAAGTTCTTAATCAACATTTTAGAAATTAAACTTGATGATTCTAAAAATTTCTTTATAGGGGAGAGAGTATGAACTGATATGTCAAAATTCTTCATTGTATAAACACATTTGGGTTGTTTTTCCCCCATATTGAAACTTGTCACAGTTTTGTATAATGTGAGGAAATTTTCTTAATATTTTTATTAACCTGGTATTTCATTACCAAGAAGACCTTGCCATTTGTAAATTTGCTGGGTTTTTGCATATTTATTCAAGGTCATGTGGGGAAAATAAGGTGTTTCAGAATTGGATTCCAGTGAATTCCCTCTTAATTCAACTTTATCTAGAGATATGTCCATTTATCCCTATATTTCCTATAATTGCTGCCACTTATTTTTTCCATGGCTTTTCCATTAGTCTTATAAAAATGCACATATGTGTGAATGCACATATGTGTTTTAAACAGCTTGGAAGTGAAAACTTGTCAAAAGGTTTTTGTCTATGTCTAAATTTACCACACTATAATGTCACTTTTTATTGTACTGTGCAGGATACCATGCTAAGGCTTATGGATGCCAGAGTAAAATGAGACATATTTTAAGAAATTTACAGAAATAAGACATGTAAAGAAAATATAAAACATAATGTGATACACTCAAAGGAGTACACCAGAACAAGATTGATGAAAAATTTAAGGAGAGATCATTCCAACAGTGGTAAACAAAGGAAGATTCATGAAAATGTTGTTACCTGAGTTTGACCTTAATATTTTAGTATGTGGAGATGAAAGTGAGAAAGATGAGTGGTGAAAGTCTATTGTAGGTGTGTGGGTAACTGTGTGAGAAAAGGCTTGAAAAAATAAGAACAAAGATAGTTTGAATATAGAAAAGATTAACCGGAGTGTAGACTATGTTCTTTTATACATATTTATTATAAATTTTCAAGCAATTCTATCTTATCATGGCACAGTTTCCTTTATA
Organism: Antechinus flavipes; assembly: GCF_016432865.1. Taxonomy (NCBI): domain Eukaryota; kingdom Metazoa; phylum Chordata; class Mammalia; order Dasyuromorphia; family Dasyuridae; genus Antechinus; species Antechinus flavipes. The sequence goes on along the minus strand of NC_067401.1, from coordinate 93,758,600 downwards.
AAAGTCATGCAGCTCTTACCCCGAACAGAATTTCTCTTCTTTGAATTTCTTGATGCCATATTTTGTAATTGATTCTATTAGTATGCTTGGCATGGACAGGGAATCCCTACAGTTTTTCCTTTCCAGGGTCACTTTGGAGACTTCTCTCATAATAAAGAAGATTTATGTGAGTAGTCCATCAGTCATATGACCATTGGTCATTTGTATCCTTTGCTTTTATATTTTAGTCCATAGTTTCATTTAAATTTCTTATAAAAATTTTGACAGATGCCTTCTGGTCTTCATAATTTTTTTCAGTTTGTCAATTTAGTTTGATCCATTCTTGGTACTTACTGTTATGGGATTCAATACATTTTCCTTGTCTGCTATGAAAAATGGTTTGGAAGTGGAAAATCTCTAATGTCTTTCTTCATAAAAGCTGAAGCAAAAAAGTCATTGAGAATCTGTTATTTTTTCTTCAAAAATATTCAGTAGCCCCTATAATGTCTTGTTTTAGATTTTTTGTTATATAAATGGTTTCAGAGTGTCTTGACATTATTTTTTCTTGGGGAAAATTAGGTGAAAAAAATATATTTTAGCTTACTTCTCCATATATCTTAGGGTTGCATGCAAGGCATAATCATTATGATTTCAAGAGAACGACTTGTTCTTTATGAGGGTCTATTGACAAATAAGGAATATTTAGGATGGCTATAAAATGTTGAAACTGATAGAGATCTTATATCAAATCCAATGCTCTCAAGTTGAAAAGTGAGTCCCAGAGAAATGATTTGCTCATGAGTAAGAGAAATGCTAGTTTCAAATATTGGAAAAGCATAATCTCTAAGTTCCTTCTCTCTTTTAGAGAAGCAAATGATAGATTATACATATAGTAAGATTATTGACATACTAAGTTTAGAATAATAGCAGTAGAAATGAAGTAATATAGAATGATGTATTAAAAATTAGAGAAGGAAAATATCTACTTATAAAAATATTTATAGCAGCTCTTTTTGTAGTAGCAAAGAATTGGAAATGGAGATATTCATCATTTGGGAAATAGCAAACAAATTATATTTGACTGTGATGAAATACTATAGTTCTATAAAAAGTGATGAGCAGGATGATTTCATAAAAACCTGGAAAAACATATGAACTGACACAAATTGAAATTTGCAGAACCAAGATAACATTGTACACAATAACACCAACATTGTACAATCATCAAATGCGAATGACTTAGCTGTTCTCTATTATGAATGATCCACGATTATTCTACAGAACTCATGGAAAAAAAATGCTATCCATCTCCATAATTGATGGTGTCTGAATGCAGATTGAAGCACACTATTTTCCACTTTCTTATTTTTTCATTTTTGGGGTCTATGTTTTCTTTATGACTGATAGGAAATATATTCTGCATGATTGTAATATATAATCTATATTAAATTGTTATACTGTTTCAGGGATAAGGGAGGAGAGGAAAGAAGGGAGAGAATTCGGAACCCTAAATATTAAAAATAATGTTGAATTTTTTTTTACTTATAATTGAGAAAATTAAAATATTAAAAAAATCAGGAAAGATAAAGATGAGAACTGATTAACTAAGTGATAAAATGAAATATTTTCCACTATTACAAATAGCAGTGATATATTATAAATGGGAGGAAAGGTCGAAGGAGGAAGTGGAGCAGAGAAAGTGAGTCTTAGATTGAGGGAGGTTGATATGCTCTTGGGGCTGCTTTGCTTGATAGATAACCAGATAGTGACTGGAAATTATGCTTGTTAGAAAGGCGAGGGAGACTACCCCTTTCTGTTCCTGTGATCCATCCAGGACCCTTACCTATTTTTACCTTGATAACACCTTGCAAAGAAGCAGCAAAAGAAGCCAGTCTAAAGGGTCATGAGATTTAAAGAAAGGTAGGAAAGAAACATAAGAGAAAACTATGGGGAAAATATGAAAGAAAAGGAAGTAAAAATGATGATTCTGAATAGAAAGGAAATAAAATAATGGCTAGAAGAAACCATCCCACTGGTCTGATTCTTTTAACCATGCGTGGCCAAATTAATTCAGCAAGCATTTATTAAGCATCTGCTAGGAGACATTCTCTCTTCTAGGCATTGAGAATACAAAGAAAGAAATGAAAGAGTCCCTGAAGTCTGGGAGCTTATATTCTACTGTGAGGAAACAACATGTCCATAAACTAGTAGGTCACTAACTCAAAGTCATGACACTTTTATAAAAGCTTTTGCTGCCTGGGAATGAAGTTTTAGAGAAATCAGAGAGCACAAATTAATAAATTTTTAGGTGACCATAAAAGTGCAATTTACATATACTTCATAGCTCACTTTCAAATGAATGGATTTGTTATGTTCTTTTCCCAGGTATTAGTATCCTGAATGTCTTGGGAAATATGGTTTCCTGGCTTGGTAGAAAAAAACAATGTTTCCAAGTTGCTTTCTGATTCTATGTCCTGTTTTTATAAGTGACTTCTAGTCTGACAGAGCCATTTTTAAATTGAATAAAGAATTAATCTTTGTTTAACAGGATGGCATCTCAGGACATTTTCATCTTAGCATTTAGGCATTTAATAAGTATGCAGTAAATGCTTCTTTTTTTGACTGATAATGACTAGAAGCAGTAATTTAACATTCTGGATAAGACCTATTTTCTATAATTTTGTGGGTGAGAGGAGTTAGGTCTGATAGTGTCTAAACAGTAAAAGGTAGGAAAGTAAAGATTGTCCTATATATGATGACTGTAAATTGTTGGCAAGGAGTCAGAATATGCTTTGGGGAATAGAATTCTGCACAAACTGAAAATTGCTGGTCCTAAAAATATGAATCAACCCACATTTATTGAGCAAAATATTATATTAAACATTGTTGGGATGGAGTGGAGCAGCAATACAAATGATATGGAAGACATGGTCTATGCCCTTAAGAACCTTCCATTCTAATTGGTAAGACAGAACATTTAAATATGAAACAATTGAAGAATACTTCAACAAAATAAATTGTATAGTGCAAGTTTATATAGGACAAACTAAATACATAAATGCTGAATGGATATGGAAGAGCATGAATAGAGTCAGAGAAATTATGGTACACCTGAAATAGGTTAGATTTTGAGCTGGGTTTCAAAAGGGAAAGGAACAGAAGGTACCACACAAAAAGGAGGGAAATCCATTAAATTGCTAAAGATGTAAAAGAGCAAAATGACAAATGTTAGAAGGACTATGAGAGAAGCAGCTCAGTAGTGCATTGTTGATGGAATTAGGAATTAGGGGTAACCATTCTGGAAAGCAATTTAGAATAATTCTTCAAAAGTTATTAAATTGTGCATACTTTTTCACCCAGCAGTACTATTATGAGACCTAAACTCCAAACATCAAAGAAAGTAGAATGGATCCTTATATATAAAGATATTTATAGCAACTTTTTTAAAAACAAGCTCAAAGAATTATAATCTGAAAGGATATCCATCAACTAGGAAATGGCTAGAAAATTATGGTATGTGAATATAAGGGAATGCTATTGTGTTTTGAAAAATGATAAAAAGAGAGTTTTCAGAGAAACTTGGGGAAACTTGTGAGAATTGACAGAGTAAAATAAGCAGGACCACAACAATTTATACTATCACAATATTATAGAAAAAAAACTTTGAAAGGTTTTATTACCTTGATCAACACAACAATATACCATGAATCTAATGGATTAAAGAGCAAATATAGCACCCAACTCTTTTCGTAGAAATCATGGACTTAAAACAGAGAGTGGGATGTATATTTCTGGACATGACTAGTGTGAGAATTTTTTTTTGGGGGGGACTACACATATTTATTAGGAGGGCTCGAGTTTTCATTTATCTTAATTATTCAGTGGAGGAGGATAAGGAGCAGAGAGAATAAATACTAGTAGAAAAAAATTTTTTTCTAAGAGAAGAAAAAAAAGAATTGGGTATGGCATTATATGTGAAGGAAGATAAATAAAGGCAAGGATAATGTTCTGTAGGTGAGTCAAATGGACGCACACATAATAAAATACAAAATTGAGCTTTAGAGAGGCCAGTTTTTGGAGTATCTTGACAGCTGTGAGTAGCTATTAGTGAATCATGATAATTAATTCATTTTAGTTCAAAGATAATTTGTTAAGTACCTACCATGTGCAAAATGCTCACAATATAAAGACAAGTCAACTAGTCACTACTTGCAAGGTGATTATATTCTGAACTAACAACTAGGGAGGAGGGAAATCAGAAAAGGATTCCTACAAGAGGTAGCATATGAACTGAACTTTGGAAGAAGATAAGAATTCCAAGAAATGCTAAAATTAGGAATAGGACATAGGTTGGTTTGACCTTGAACGGAGAATTCTAGAAGGTGAATCAAATAAAACAAATCAGAAAGATGCCCGGGAGCTTGAATCCAAATTGTGAAAAGGTTTTAAATGCCAAGCTAAGTTTTTATTTTATGTTAGAAGTAATATTAAGCAATTGAAGATTCATGATCAGACCAGACTGTTCTTTAGAAAGATGATTTTAATAGCTGTAAAGACCTTGGATTAAAGAAGAAATAGACTGGAGGTAGAGGGTCCAATTAGGAAGTCTTGAAATAGTGCAAGAGAGAGAATGAGGGCCTGAAGTGGCTCCCAGTTAAGTACAAAGAGGGGCATATATGTGAGAGATGTGGTGCTAGAATGACAAGACTTAGCAACTGATAGCATATGCAGAGAAGAGAGAGTGGAGAATTAAGGATGACTTCAAGGTTAGAGATCTGGGTGATTGGAAGGATGGTTGTACCCACAACCACAACCAGAAATAGAAGACCAGGTTTAAGTGAGAAGATAATGAGTCCATTTTAGATATGATGAGTTTTATATAATGCAATACAATGGATCTTTTCATTCTTTCACATTTTTCCCATGATAAACCCTATCTCTACCTTCTTATAAGAATAAGTCAAGATTTTCCTTATTCTATACTGAAAACAATTGAGGCCCTTTGTTACAAGCTCCCTCTTCTCCATCACTCCTCATCTTACATCACCCATATATTTTCCCCTTGAACATCTGTCTCAAATGTTGAGATAGAAGAAGGAAGGGAATTTAGGCTATTTTTATTGTGTAGAATTCTTTTAATGCCCGAGGAAGCACCTGTACACATGCTTCAGATTTCCCCCCTCAAATCCACATAAGTAGAACATATAGGATTTATTTATGATTTACTAATGATATGTCTCCATTATTTAGTGACCAGAGGAAAACAAAATAAAAAATGTTAACTATTCAAAAACATTGCTTGGCAATAATATTCAGGAGGACCAGGAAGAGAAGAATAAAATGCTCATTTTGAGGAAATAGTAACTATTCTGATAACAGGCCTTTTTTTATATAGATTATATAGATTTATATAAATTTATAGAATTTCCTATAACCTCCTCTATTTTTCTTACTATGCAAGGTAAGAATATAAAATTATACATTTATTGTTTGGTAATGGGTAAACAGAGGACTTTTCTCTAGGTCACAGTATGGATACACACAATTATCCAGATGACTAAACATAATCCATAGAATTCAGAAATAGTTATATAACCAATTTTAACCTGCCCCAGAGAGATATATTTCATTATGAAAAGACTAAATAAGATACTATCATTACTTGTGATTATCAACCCCTTGCTGACCTTCAGAAATTTTATTTAATTTGCCAGCAAATTTGCCAGCAAAATCTACTGCTGGCAAGAGATGATTTCCTTTAATATTTCAGCAAACAAAATATATTTTTCCCCTAAATGGTGCTAGTAAATGATTTTGTGATTCTCTATAACAATTTATTTTTAAAGTTTTACAACATATACTATTTTAATCTCTTTATTTCTTATGGTATATATTTTATTTTAATTCTTTTAAAATGATTTTATTTAGATTTTCTTTGATTAGGAGGTTTCTCTCAACTACCCATATAAATATATACTTCAAATCATACATTTTATACAATGCTGTACTGACATTGATAAAAATCATTCTTTTCTCTCTTCCTGAACTTAGGTCTTCTGGTATTCTTTTGTTGTCTGTTAAGAAAGAATTTTCACTTTATGTTATTTGCTTATTTTTCTGGGCTATAGGCAGGGTATATTTTAAAATTTGTTTATGGTATATCACCAGATATATGTTTTATGTTCAATGGGAATATAATAAGTTGTTGATGGGATGAAATAATATTCTTCAGTAGGAATGGGGAGTTTCCCAAATTTCCTGTCATATACAATTAAACCATAAATTGATTAAATTAACTTCCTTCTTGTACACTCTATGAATTAAGATTATGACATAGCTGTTCTATTTGCTCAGCAGTAAACACAAATCAGTATATATTTATGGAGCCTTGGCTATTGGCAAAACAATGTGGGGAAGGGAATGAAGTACTAGTGTAGGACAGTGCCCTTACCCTGTAGGAATTTGCGATCTATTTGGGAAGAATTAACTAAAAATAGCAGATAAGAAATGGTAAATTACAAATCAGTGGTACAGACATTAGCTGCCACAGGAATTCAAAGAAAGGGAAAATTCATTTAGCCATTTTATTACTTCTATTGTCAGAATAAATTTCATGGAGATGGTTTGTTTTTATCTAATCCTTTAATGATGGATAGGAACTGAAGAGGCAAAGGAAGAGGACAGAAAAATTAAAGGAATTGGGTCAAGTGAAAAAGTTGATTTTAGAGGCAGAACATGGTTTCAAGTCATATATCTGCTACATTCTACTTGTTTGATCTTGGGCAGTTTAGAACTTCTCTAGTCTTTTTTCTCATCTGTAAAATGATTATGTTGAACAAGATGACTCCAGAGCTTCTTTCTAGTTTAAGATCTAGGGCAACAATACCTGCAGGATGGAATGAAAAAGAGGTAAATTGAAAGTAGGGCTGGGAACATAGATTTAGAAGCTTTTAATATAGAAGAGATAGTTAAATATATGGGAGAAGAGATGCTTGGGAGAAAATATATGAGTCCTGAGAATCAAATCATGTTATATGGAGCTTATCTATAAATAATAAATTATGTTGGAAGTTTAAAATATAAATCCATAAGCAAAATGTTGTAAGATCAATAATTGTATTTTATAAGGTCTCTTCTATCCTACCTTTCTCCCTCATCAAAAGTGGGAGGTGATAAGGAATCAGGATTAAAATATTCACTTTACTTTGAATTACAAATAATTGACTAATACTCAGTAATTTACTGTCCTAGGTTAGAGGGATCAAATATAAAAATGATAATCTTGACCCTAAGTGAGTTAATTGTCTTTAACAAACATTATTAGTTACTTAGTATCAGGTTTTTATCCCTGGGAATTTAAATACAAACAAAAATGACATCTGTCCCTGCCTTGTAGTTAGTTTATATTGTAATAGGAAAGCAACACATCAAAAGGTGTGGGGAGAAAGTAATCATAAAGACAAATGGTAGGAAAGTCTGAAGAAAAGAGTAGAAGAAAATCAGGAATGGAAACAGGAGAGGAATGAAGGAGTGAACATGGCTGATGGATACTTTCTTACATGTAGTCTATATGACATAAAGTAAGAAATAATGGGATCACATAGAGATCCTTACATAGTGCACAAGGAACATTTGATGGAAATATTTTCAGGTTTTCTTTGCGGATGATCCCTGAAATTATAAAGGCAATGAATGAATCCCTTTTTCGGGGGAAAGTCCAAAATTACAAAAGGAATGTAAATGTTACATAGATACCAGAAAAATGTGGAAAAGCTTCTTTGGAGGAAACTGAATTGACAGTAACCTCATCTAGAAAGACATAAGCTTTTGCAGACGGTGATTTGCTGGGTGCTGACAAGGATTAATGGTTTAAAGCAGAGGCCTTTATCACAGCAGGACTCCAAAGTGTTATGACACCAATTGCCTTTAACAGTCTGAATATATAAGGTAAGAAATCTCCTCAAAACCACCCACATTATTTGTTTTTGTTCTTAATTTGTTAAATCCCAGGAGTGAAGGCAGTACTTTTGTAAAATCTTGTACATTTGGACTCAATACAAACCACTTTATTGATCCCTTTGAATAAAAAACAAAATATCCATCTACCAAATAGAAATTTTCCTTTAATAATTGTCCCTTCTGTTCTAAAATTGGAACGTGACATTTTTTAAACCTTTAGTCAAATAAGGTTAGCCCACCAACTGACTGAATTAGCAGATGTGGGTGGGTGGAATGCCTATTAATTTCCTTGTGATTTTTTTCTGGTGCACAGAGCACAAATTAGATCCTGCTATTGTCTTAATTCTTCCTTTGAGGAATTTTATAGGGAAGATTTACAGGGTTTTAGTTTTCATATGTTGTTAACATTTTTGTTGGCATTCTTGAGTCCTCGATTTTCCTTATGAGTCTTTGTATAAAACTATATATCAACACAAAACCACTAAGTGGCAAGTTATTTGTATGATGAATTATAGGGATTATAATCATCCTCCAAGATGTATATATGTTTCTTATATTGGAATCTTTATAATGATTTATTTCCAATGCAGAATTATGCTTTGACAATTGACACATCTATGGTATGGAGAGCTCACACAGATGTTCTCATTCTTCTCATTCTCATTCAATTCAGGTAGCTATCAATAGCAGTGTGGTCTTTTAAAATGGATTTATTGGATTTTGGAGGAGTATAAGAAAAAAAGCAGCTAAATATTTTATGGTAGTGTTATGCATGCAAAATTCCCATCAGTCACTCAATTAAATTTTTCTAAATTATTTGAAAAAATTTACAGAAATTCATGTCTTGGTAATAGTTCTTGAAAACTTAGAACACCCACCTCAATATCCATGTGATAAGTATGAATAAATAGAAATCAAGAATATTTTTCAACTCTTTTGTGATAAAGCTTATCCATGGCTTCTACAGTTTTTTCTATATATTTATTTTAGACTCTGATGCTTACACAAACACACAATTCCTCAGTCTTGAAAATATCTTCTATTTAAATATTCACACTGAAAATATAACATGTTAGCTCTTGAAATATATGAAATGTTTCCAGCATCTTTTGCTTGAAAAACGAAGTATGAAGACTAAGCATTTGATTTACTGAAAATATAGTACTGAAATTTTTGAATAATACTAAAATAAAATAAACTATTACATTAACTTGATGCATAACAATAACTAAAATGAATATAGCACTTCAAATTGTGAAAAGCTCTTTATGTTTATTCTCAGTTGACCACTTGACATTAATAATAATCCGTTGAAGTTAGTATGACAGACATTGCTCCCCTTTACAAATGAGGAAAGCAAGGTTCTGAGAGGATAAGTGACTTGTTTATGTTCAATGAATAAATTTTGAAATTATTATGAAGGCACTCATTGAAATAAAAAAAATTGTATTATTTTTACATAGATCTATCAGGAGTTTGGAGAGTCCAGAATGCAATGGAAGGACTTTGTAGAAAGGAAAGTTCTTAGTGCCCTTAATAGCTTCCAGGTTTCTACTTTGTTGGAGAGAAGACTTGACCCCTTCTTATTCTTGGCTTCTTACATCAAGTTTTAATTTGGGGGAAAAAGCTGCCCTGACCTTAAATCAAGCTGGCCCTAGGGATCTCAGTATTTGCCTTGTCCTAGTTGCAAATATCTGGGAGTGAGTCAACTCCCAGAATCAACCCATCAATTAAGGGAACCTATTACCCTAAATGTCTAGGTGTTTCTTATTCATTTTTCCAGAAAAAAAATAGGTAAGTAACCATTTCATTGAAATTAATTCCAAGGCTGTTGGGGACCAAGGTGATAGAGAAGGCCAACTTCTGATAAAATAAGAATAAATCAAATTAGCCAATGGTTTATCTATTTTTATTGTTTTTTTTCCCAAAATACTAGCTCCTAGTTTTATTTATTTATTCAATTTTTAAACATTAGAATTTATCAAATTCTTTGATTTTCAGGATTCTACCTTGGTGTTTAATTGGGGATGATATTGTTAAATTTGTTGTTTTTCCTAATGTTTTAGTTTCATTCCCAATTTGTTAATATGTCCCTCTTTTGTTGATAGAAGTATTTATTATGCATTTCCCCTTAGATTCTCCTAAAATTTTCCCCTTTCTCCTTGGTTGTAATCCACAAATTTTTGTATGATGTATCATTGTTGTCATTATCTTTAGTGAAATTATTATTTCTATGTTTTCTTTTTTTTTGACTCATTTTTTTAACATTGGGTCACTTAGGTTCCAATTAATTTTTTAAAGCTATGCTTCAAATATCCTTTATTTAATGTAAAATTTTTATTTTATTATAATCAGAATATGATGCATTTATTATTTCTGCTTTTTTGCATTTATTTGTGAGGTTTTTTCCCCTAATATGTTGTCAAGTTTTGTGAACCTGCCATATACACCTGAGAATAGGTTTACTCCTTTATATTCCCCTTCAGTATTTTCCGGGGTCTAACTTTGCAAAAATCCTATTCATTTCATCAGCTTCCTTTTTATTTATTTTATGGTTAGTTTTATATAGGTCTCAGAAGGGTAACTCATGGTCCCTCACCACGATAGTTTTACTGTTTCCTTCATAACTCATTTATTTTTCCCTCTGGAATTTAAATGCTATGTAATTTAGTTCATGTTTGATTTATGTTCAATGTTGTTACTACTTCATTGTATGTGGTACCCTTTATTTGAAATGTAGTTTTCCTAATTTAAATTAATGTTTTGGTTTTGCTTTATCTGAGGTTATGATTGCTACCCCTGCCTTTTTAAATTTAAACTGAAATATAATCAATTCTGCTCCATCTTCTTGTTGTTTTTAACTCTTTTTAAAAAAATTTACATATTGTTGTAGTCTGATTTCTAATCTGTTCTGTTATCTCTTTTCATTTTATGGATGAGTTCATTCCATTCATATTCAGTTAATGATTGCTAGCTATGTGTTTCCCTTTATCTTATACTTATATTTCTCCTTTTTTTTATACCATACCCCGCCTCAAGAATCTGTTTTGCTTTTGACTTCTATTTCCCTTAATTTATTCATTTATCTTCTCCCTATTATCTTTTTTCCACTTTCTCTTATCCAAAAAATTAAATTTCCCAATGGGGAAGTTGGAAAAGGGTTAAGAAAAAGGGGATATATATATATATATATATACATATATTCTTCCCTCCTTTAATAAGTTTAGATGAGACTGAACCTCAAATGTTGTCTCTTCCTTCTATACTCCTCTTCTTTCCCCCTCCATTGTATAAACTCTTTCTTGTGCATCCCATTTATATGAGATAATTTCCTTCATTCTTCATTTTTCTTCCTCCCTCCCAGTTTTATCCTCTAGTTTTCCTTTACAATTCCTTAATAAGTTCTTATATTTATTTGTGGCTTTCAGGTGGTTCAATGATTCTTAAATTATTTCTACTCGATCTATTTTATAGGTCAATTGTTGTTCCAATGAGATAGTATAATTTTTCTTCTATTCCTTCAATCTTTTCACTTTATTTTATTGTTTCTTAATATCTCCTGGAGTCATTAGCTTCCAATCAGCTCATTTTTATTTATAAAAATTATTTTCTTCAGTGAGGGTTTATATCTTTTTAAAAACATTGTTAATTTTCTTTTAATAATAGTGATTTAGAGCACTTTTATATAGTAGATAGAGCACTTGAAAACTGCCTCTTTGTATTCTTTGGGAATGATGTATATTCTTATAAATTTGACTTAGTTCTCTATATATTTTAGAAATGGAACCCAGCCAAATTTATAACAATTGGAACCATTCCCCAATTGAAATATAGTCAAGAGATATTAACGGGCAATTTTCAAATGAAGAATTTAAAACTATCTGTTGTCATATAAAAATATTCTAAATCACTATTGATTAGAGAAATGCAAATTAAAAAAAAAAAAACTCTGAGTTACTACCTCACATGTATCAGATTGGTTAATATGACAGGAACAGAAAATGACAAATGTTGAAGACATGAAAAAATTGGAACACTAATGCATTTTTGGCAGAGTTGTGATCTGATCCAACCATTCTGGAAAGTGATTTGAAACCATGCCCAAAGGACTCTAAAACTCTCTATAACTTTGATCCAGCAATACCACTACTAGGTCTGTATCCCAGAGAAATAATAGAAATGGAAAAATGCCCACATGTACAAAAATGTTTATAGCAGCTCTTTTTGTGTTGGCAAAGAATTGGAAATTGAGAGGATGACTATCAATTAGGGAAAGGCTGAATAAATTGTGGTACACAAATGTAGTGATACATAAAGTTTCATATGAAATAATAAGCAGGCAGATTTCAAAAAAATCTGTAAATATGTGAACTGATGCTAAGGGAAGTGAATAGAACCAGGAGAATATTATATACCGTATAGTGATCAACTTTAATAGACTTAGCTTTTCTCAACAATACCATAATCTAAGGCAATTCCAAAAGACTCATGATGGAAAAATGCTATCCACATGTGGAGAAAGAACCATGGAGTCTGAATACAGTTTGAAGTATACTATCTTCATTTTTTTTTTTGCTTGTGATTTTTCCCTTTTGTCCTCATTCTTCTTTCACAATATGAGTAATGTGCAAATATGATTAATGTAATTGTATAAGTATAACCTAAATATATCATATTGCTTATTGTCTTAGGGAGAGGGGATAAGTATATAGATCTGTTGTATGCTACATTAATAAATTTAATTAATTTTACTTTCTTTTTTATTGTTTTTTAACAAGGGTAACTATAATAATTTTGTGACAGGGTGATGATATATCACAAGTTCATCTGTTTGTGGTTACATTCCTGTGTCTTAAAATGTTGCTTATTTAGTTAGACTTCTATGATTTTTTTAGGGGGAAACCAGATTACCTAGATAAGATAAATCATCTGGATTTTATAGTCTGGCAAAGCCAGAATAAAAAATATAAGTGTTTTTGTTTAAATGGAGATGTAAAATGTGAAAAATGTAATGAGTAATGACTCATCCCTGAAATACTGTATGTGGATGCAGATTTATTCCTAACAGCGGATGCACTAGTATAAATTTTCCTTTTCCAGCCCACAGGGATGTCAATAAAAAGAACATGACATTCAATCATTCTGTCAGAAACTAAGCAAACTAAAGAGGGTTAGAATAGATAATAATGTTTTCTATTAAGCTGATTATATTAGAGGGACACTTGGAAAAATCAGGGTCTGAGCTCTTGGAAAATTCTTGGTCTTTAAATGGACTTTTCTTCATACACTTGCCTCTTTACTTTTGGCTTAGACCCTTGTTTCTATAGTGAACCTCAATTTTTGTTCTGTTTTATTTTATTTTTAAATTTAGAAAAGCTCCATTTAGATTTTATATGGATCATTTTCAGAGTGAAGCCTTTTCTTCTTATGATAGAGAATAGAAAATTTTTTTAGCCCTTTTAGAGAAAATTATGTTCCCTTTTACTTTTATAATGCCTAAGGCACTTTATTCTTAAATGTTGGGTTGCTAGAAAACTATTCTAGGGTTCAAATATTCTTGCAAGATCTGTTTGCATTCAAAATCATAGCTCATGAGCTCTTACAAATAAGTTTAATCTTATTAGTCATCCAGAGGAAGAACTAGTTTGATGCAAAGGAATTTATTAAAGTATCATGAAGAGCATAGTCATAATTAAAATAAAGGGAAATCCTCAGAAGCTTTTAAAAAAATAATTTTTTTTAAATTTAAATTACATGTAAAAACAATTTTAACATTCTCTTTTCAAAATTTGATTTCAAATTCTCTCCCTCTTTCTCTTCATTTCCCCCATTCCTTGAAAAGGAAAGCAATTTGACATAAGTTATACATAATGCAAAACATATTTCCACATAAGTCATGCTATGGAAGAAAGCACAAATAAGCAAACAAATAAAAAAACGAAATAAAGAAGAACCATATCTTCAATCTGCATTCAGGTGCCACCAATTCTTTCTCTGGAAGGGGATAGTCCTTTTCCAGATACAATTTTTTTTTCATGAAAAAAGGGAAATCTGCCACTTTTAGAGCCTCAGTTTTTTCTTTCCTTTTTACCTCTTTTGAAAAAGCAACAAGTAAATAGCTTCCACAAGCTTTATCTGTCTTTTAATCTTACCCCCTCCTGCTGGAAGGAGCAGAAAAGAGACACCCTCTCCCATCTTGTCCTTATTTTTAACTACCTGCCTTTATTATAGATGTATGGCTACTAACAAGTCTTTTAGTTTTTTGAGCTGCCCAACTATATTTTTCTAAGGTTGCTATTTACGATCTTTGTTATGGATTTGCTTTTATCATGGTAGTATAAGCATTTGTGTAATGATGTTGCTTGGTTTTCTTTGAATTGAATGTCTTTTTCTGAGTGACCAATAAATAGTCTATTTAAATTTGGAAATATGTCTTTCAAATTTTCAGGTCTATGAAAATGGATGTCTTAGTGAATAAACTGAAGGCATGACCACACTAAATTTTCTTCACTATCATCTTCCCTTCCCTTGCCCCTATCTCCCAATAGCTATCCTACCCATTCAAATTCAGGGATTGAGAACCTATGGCATGCATGCCAAAGATGGACAATGCTTTAGCACACAATGATGTGCTGGTATCAGCCCCCAGTAGCCATTTGACAGCTATGTGCTGTCAACCCTCATCTCAACTAATTGTGCAGTTTCTTCCTGCTTTGATCTTCATTACTGATAATAATTCATATGTAGAGTAAGCAGGAACTTCACAACTAGGAGAGTTCCCTAGGGATATACTTTATCCTGTATGGATAAAAGCTTATCACATTTATAGATGGAACAAAGTTGGGAGTAATAGCTGACATAGTAGATGACAGAATCAAGATCTAAACAGACTCTAAAAGTCTAGAACCTGGGACTGAAGTTAAAAAAGATTGAATTTAAAGAGATAAATATAAAATTTATGTTCGGATTTAAAATAATTTCAAAAATTTAAGATATGAGAAGCATGGTTAGGCAACAGTTTGCTTGAAAAAGATCTGGAGGTTTTAGTGGACTATAAAGATCAATTTCAGCATGATGTTGCAACCAAAGAAACATTTGCACTTTGGGGCTATAATACATGAGATGTTGCTTCCATAAATAAACAGGTAATAGTATAGCACTCTGCTGTGGTCAAACTACATCTAGAGTTATGTGTTTAGTCTTGGAAAAAATAATTTGGTAAAGACGTCAATATGCCAAAGAGTGTCCAGAAGAAGAGAAATTAGATGGTGAAAGGGCTTCAGTTCTTACCTTGAAGGAAATGGGAAAGAGGCTCAGGCAGAATAGAATAGCCATCTTAGAATATCTGAAAAGCTCTCAGGTGAAGAGGGAATTATTTCTTATA